>NW_004949102.1:10380456-10396517 GCF_000317375.1 Microtus ochrogaster | reverse complement strand
GTAGACCAGGCTGGTCTCGAACTCACAGAGATCCGCCTGCCTCTGCCTCCCGAGTGCTGGGATTAAAGGCGTGCGCCACCATCGCCCGGCTTAAAGTATTTTTTGAGTTCCTTTGACTTTATCCATCTAAATTAACACCAACTATTTATAGTGCTACACAAGACTTTTCATTTGGTAACAAACAATAGCATGTGTAAACCTAGAGAAAGCAAAGAAAATGAGATGGGTGGGTGAAAAGATACAGTGTAAAAAGGACCATTAGCTGACTCACCATGTTGCTGTTATTTTGTCTGTTGTTCTGAACTTGTCTCATTCAGTGGCTTCATGAACAACTTAGTGAAAAGACAGCAGAGTTACCCCTCACAAGTCCTGTCTCCTGAGCGGTCTGCAGTCCCTCTGTATGTGCTCTTTACCTACATCTCCACCAGTGCCATCATACAGTGGCTTCTAGTTCTTGTACACCTATCTTTCAAAATCTCCCCTGCTGCCCCGTCTATGGTTTTAAGAGCTTCCATCTATGACCTGGCCCCACTATTTCCCCACATTTCAGTAGGACACGCCTTTGCTGTTATTTCATGAAAATCTGCAGTTTTTCAACCTGAACTTTTTGTTAATAATTCTACTCATTCAGTGTACATTTCTTTCCAGTGATATTGCAGAATATCTATATTTAATACATATGAAACCGGCGATATATGAACTGAGGAGGGACAATGTAAACACAATGAGACATTCGGCCTGTGAGTTACTCAGTGTGAATATGTCCCAAGAGAAGCAGAACAGGAGACACAAACGCAGGTCCCCCTGTCAGAATCAATTACTGGCTGTCTTTCATGATGTCACTATCTAGTTGCTCTGAATGTGACAATGTGACCTAGTGGTTTTTTTTTTTTGTTTTGTTTTTTTCGAGACAGGGTTTCTCTGTGGCTTTGGAGCCTGTCCTGGAACTAGCCCTGTAAACCAGGCTGGTCTCGAACTCCCAGAGATCCGCCTGCCTCTGCCTCCCGAGTGCTGGGATTAAAGGCGTGTGCCACCATTGCCCAGCTGACCTAGTGTTTTAAAATATCCACTTACATATCCATTTACCATAACATAATGCTACCTTCACAAGGTAAACATTTCATCTGAGGCTTACCCGAAGGAGAGGAAAGCTGGACGCAAGTCGAGCTGCATTACCATCTCTAACTTGGAATTTTCATGGGTTATAACAACATCTGATGCTCCCCCTAGGTACAAAAGTGAATCCTAACAACCATAGGTGATGTTTCTACCTGTCTTTCAAACGCTCAGCTTTAGGCTTATTGTCTGCAGTATACATTAATCTGTCTCCCCTAGCTTTCACAGGCTAAGGAATGCAATTATGTGTTTATACCTTCACTATCCCCTGTTATTTTTCATGCAATCATCTCTTCCCGGTGTATTTTCATTTCTTTGAGTACAGGAATTGCATTTTTATTTTTTATATTTCCCATTGTTCCTAACACAATCTGCCCCTCATTAAATCAGAGGTCTAAGATTTTTTTGAGGGTAATGCAGTATACAAAAGACAGCACAGGGTTTAGGTTCAGACAGGCCTGGGGCTTCAGATCTGCCGATAGTTAACGACAGAACTTTCTTGACCAGGCTCCTAATCTATGAATGGTGAAATAATATGTGCCTTGAGGGATTATTGTAAGGTTGTCAATGAAATATGTGTGGTGACATTGTCTTATATCCATTCAATACATATAAGTCTCACCACAGTAATCATTAATGCAATGATTGTACAAATTAATTTGCTCATTTGTAAATCTTCTAACTCAGTTAATAACAGACTATTTATAACATAAAAGTGAAGCCTGTAAGTCAGTTGTTCTCAGCCTTCCAAGTGCTGCTACAATGTAATTTATGATTACTAAATTAATTTATTAATAAGATTCCTCATAATGTGGTGAACCCCAACCATAAAATTATCTTGTTGCTATTTCATAGCTGTAATTTTGTTAGTATTATAAATAGTAATATAAATGACTGGTATGCAGGATATCTGATATGTGACCCCCCCCATAGGTTGAGAACCCCTGCTATAAGTAGTTTGTCTCCTCAGAAAAGAATTTCCTCAAGAACAAGCAGTGTCTCAGTTTAGAATGGTGACGTTCTGAAATACTTTGTTTATAGACTGTTTATGGCTTATAACAGCTTTTCATGCCTACTATCAGTACCCCCTAGCCTGCAAATAAGGAAAATTATGGGGGCTTTTACCAGGCAAGCCAGGGTACTAGGGCTTGCTGCATGCTTGACCCAGACAGTCACAAGACTGTGAAGGCCCAAAAATGTGAGCCTAGTCCACCTTGTCTGAAGGGCAGAGACTTTGAGGATGCTCAAAATTGTTGATACCAACTTTGACTATACACCTTGATCTGTAGTGTGGTTATTTGGTGTTTTGGGCATTAACAGAGCCCAAGGAAGTAGAGCCACTCCACCCTAACCAAAGGTCAGAAAATTCAAGGATACTCCTGCTCCTTCTTTTGAAATAGGAGGTTTGACCTAGGGAGTAGATGTCTTCAGGATATTTGTTCTAGGATAGGTCCACTGTCTAAACAGAATGCTTTCCTCATGAATTAATGGCTTAATGTCTCAATGTAATGAAGCAAGTAACTGTTCTAGTTGTCTTTTGTATCATGTTAAAGCAGTCTTTTGCCTACCCTCTCTCCATTATATTTGGGTATAAAAGCATATGGAAAATTAAATACAATTTCAATATCTACTGGACTCCCTCTTGTGACAATCCTATGTTTCTGTTTCATTATTTGTACTCAGGTCTTCGTTCTCTTTACTAACTTTTCTCATCTCCATGCCCCTACCCTGGTAAGTTGAGACTCACTATCTCACAGCAGTCAGTTTCTTAAAAAGTTTAGAGAACGGCCAGCATAAAAAAAACTCCGCCATTACCTCTTTCAGCTGCCTTCCTTTCCTCATCACAATCTGATACCGCACATATGAGCTTGTTTGCTTTCTTTCACCAAGAGTTCAACTTTTTGGCCAATTTCCAGCAATACACCTAGAACCTAGGAAGGTGCCTGGCACATGCAGGAACTTTTTAGAGTCTTGTTGAATGAAAGTGTGTGTGTGTGTGTGTGTGTGTGTGTGTGTGTACATACACACACACATATGTTATTAGACTGCCTTTCTAGTTCTCCTCATGAGCTCTGAGGGTAAGAAACTCCGGGATGTAAAAAGGAGGGGTACAATGCTCCCTGAACCCATTACTGAATTCATAGGCACCACGTCTCTATTTCTTGGCTGTCAGCAGATCTAGCCACAGGTGTTTTAAAGACAAAGTTCATAACCAGAAATGCTTCCAAAGGCTTATATTTCCTGACCTATATGATCTCAAATCTTCAGGAATATCTGGAAATAAAAGCAGAAAATGTGACAGAAGAAAAGGTAGTTAAATAGTATGAACATTGACCTTGTCACCCTTTCTCAGTGACTTACTATGATTGTCTCGGTAATACCTAAAAGGGAAGAGAGAGTTCTTGCACAGAATAGCTTCACTTTTCCCCAGTTATCAGCAGTGGCACATTTTAGTATGTTCAAATCCTGCAGCTCTCAATCTGCCCCTCTGCAAAAAGTAACATATGCTCACAATAAATCTTTAAAATGGCTCTATTAATAGAGTGGCTGGGGTGACAGCTTTATAAATGGGCCCCATCTTTATGCAAACTGTGCTTTATTAGATTGTATTATAATGATTTGTAATAAGAATACAGAAATGAATTCTGAGACCAGGAACTCCAAACATTCCAAGGCAGTCAGGGGTTTCAAAGCCCATGCATTCTGCGTGAAGGGCGATGTATTCCAGGAACAACAGTCAACATCAGATTAGTTTTGTTACAGTGTATGCTTCTTTGCCTGCTCCCCCCATAAGATAATAACAATCTAATAACTGTCTTTGTGTCTGTCAATCCAATTATGTCCTATTTGGGATATGCTGACACTCTATTAAATCACCAGACAGATGGCAGGGTCTTTCATTACTCTGTGACTGAATAATTAGCTTCCTGGGCACATAACTAGGGAAAGAATCCATGTATAAAGTCAGGTGACTTCCAAATAAAACCAAAGACATAGATCACTAAACATAATCTTGTTAACCCAATGTTGGGTCAGCACATGCCTCCAATATGCAAAGCCATACAGTTCATCCTTCAGTCTACTGAGAACCCCTGCAGCAGCTTTGGGTGGCGGCTTTCTAGCCAGGGTTCACTACAGTTCCTTTCTCCATCAGTTGGATTGGTATGCATTCCAGAAAATTACTACAGAATTAGCTAGAGATTCAAGTGATGCCACTTTGGGAAGAATTCTCTCCTTAGACCTAATCTCATTAAGAAGTGAAAAGAGTAAAACATTCACTAAAATAAGTTGCCTATGGAGAAAGTTGAAATGGAATTTAACTGAAAACTCTTAAAGCTAGGTGATTTGATGCTTACAGTGTATTAAAATATACCCATTATAATTTTTAATAAGGTTATCATGTAATACTTGTAATACATATGTCTTCCATGTGTCATTCTATCTACTGGAACCATCAGCACAAAGCAGGTATTCCACAAACTCCCCATTAATAAACTCAAGGGTGTTTTTGAAAAGTTATTTGGTTATGATGATGGTGAGAGCTGAAAGAGGGACTATATGATGTCGTTACTTTAATAGAGCCATGGCTCTACTCCTCCACACTCTTCTTAGCTCTGTCACTGAGGTCCCATTATCAGGGTAAAGTTTTAGCTAAATACTTGGTATTTCATATCTTTCCAGGATACGACTTCTAGAAGGAAGCAAATAAATTAATATGGAGAAGATATAATATCACAGAATATGGCTTGGCAATCAGAAGGCATATGTTCCAATGTGAGTGTATGCCTTAAAACTGCAGCCCTGAGCCTCAGTTTCCTCACAAGATACTTTGAACGCAGCTTCACATTACAAGGTTCAATACAGGATGCTGGTGCAATTTCACCCCCTCCCCTTTTTTCCCAGCTTTCCTGGTTGCTAAGAGTAATTCCCTTGGGGCTGTAAAGGGAACTGAATCATCACTGCTATCTTATTATGAATATTCATTCCCAAAGGCCAGAATGACTAATAAACTCCCAGCTGCAGGGAACAGGGGTCAACATAGTAAAATGGCACTAAAAGCAGGGAGCCATTAGTGTGCTGAAGCACTAAAGGAGACAACTTTACAGCCCTTTAATGACGATCACATTTTCATGGCTGTGGTTAGGGGAAAAACAAACCCATTAGCCATTGTTCTTTCTTTCTAAGTGTCTTTATTCCTTATTCATTGAAGACAACAGTTAATTCAACAACGGTTATATATGAACTTGTTTGTAAAATACCTACTTTTAAAAAATGGAGTCCTTTTAATATGGCCTTTCCGTTCTGCCATTTAAGAAACACACACGGAATGAATAGTTGAAACACTGAAAAACAGTGATTAGACCGGGAGGTGTCCCTCTGGGAGCAAAGGGAGCAGGTGCAGCTACTGAAGAGAAAGCGAGCGAGAGCCCCAGGCTGAGATACACTTGGGCTATTAGCAGCAGCCCACATAGTTTCCCAGGATCTGATATGAAGGAGGAAAGTCACCTGGGCTGAAAGAACTGCAGCCCACAGTAACTGAAATGAAGTAACTACTTTTCAGGTACTAATTGAAGAATGGGATGACTTAGTAAGTTCAACATCAAGAAAAGGATGATTTCATTTTGAGATTTCACAAGGAGCAGAAATTCAGTTAGTGTGTCAACGCAGCAGGCTCTGTTCCCAGCTCAGAAGGGAGACCAGGGAGCTTCGCTATGGACCATGGAGCTGGGTGGCCAGAGGTGTGCTCAAGTATTTCACCATTTAGATTGGGGAAAAAATGCTTAAGTTGTGACTGGATTTGGACAACAAAGATCAAAAGACAATGCTAATTACTTAAGTCTTTTCAATGTATATAAATAAGACTTCTTTTTTAATCCTTTTTTTATTAAAAATTTCTGCCTTCTCCACACCTCCCTTTTCCCTCCCCTCCCCCACTCCCCTCCCCCTCCCTCTCCAGTCCAAAGAGCAGAAGGACTTCTTTAAAGACATACTTTTTCATCTTCAGGTCAAAAACATTAGAGAATTCATGAAGAATTCAAAGAATGGGAAACAAAAATGTAACAGGATAATAGGCTAGACACGTGAGGAGCAGATGGTTCCACTTCACAGTTCTCAAGGTCTTGTAGTCAGCTTTCCTACCATGTAGGGAGACCACAGGGTGGAAAGCTTTCCAAATGCATGTGGACCTGTCATTGTTATGAAGTTCAAAGATCTTGCAGAGTCTCACATTTGAGGTCTACAGTTTAAAAGTTACAGGAAACGCCCAATAAACATAGTCAAGAGTAACAGAGAACTCTATTGCCTCTCTTCTTCTCCCCAAATGACTATGATGAGAGATAAAATGGAGGGAAATGAGAGGTAAAAATGTAGGTTCTCCTACACAGGCTTTTCTCTGGAGGTTTTAAGGCCTGTCTTCACTGTTTTCACTTGCTAACTTCCTCTCCTTGCAATTGCAGTAAAGAACAGTACCACGGATGGTCTGAAGACAAGATGACTAGGGAAGATGACTCACTGTCTGGTTCTCTAGACATAGCTTCCAGATCTTCTCCAACAACCTACAGCAGACTGACTGCTCTTTGCTACTATCTGGTACCTTCTTTTGAAAACCTCTAAGTGCATACTACTTTTATATACTGTTTCCAGAACATTAAAATCATCTCAGTTTTTTACCGTTCCATTTTCATTTGGGGATAAAAATGCATATTTTACAATAGCTCCACTTATAGCTTCATCATGGCATGGTAATTTAGATTTTTGCTTCTTGTGAACGATTTTCTTCTGCAACAGCATTTTTATTTTCCATATTTTCTAAAAGATAAAAAATGTCTTGGTTTTAAATAAGTAATCAGTCAGCTTCCATGGACGATAAGGAAAGTACCTTGTGGGACACTAAGTGATCCAACATTATAGATTGTTTAACTCTGATGGGCATAGAAAGCAGCTATAAATGCCCTTCAGTCCTGACAGGGCAGAAAAAACCACAAAAGAAAAACAAAGGGAAGGGTGACAGGATCCTGAAACCTGGGCCTTTTATCCATGGCTCTGCAACGTGCCTAATGTTGTAAAACTGGATGGGATTGAACACACAAGTATTTTCTCCAGGAGCCACAACTGTTATCAGACTTCAAACTAGTTGTAACCCTTAGTTACGATTTTCTCTAAAGCATAAAATTCCCTTAGAGTCTTATCCTCATGTGAAACACAATACTGAATCACGTTCTTATACCCTCAGACATAAAAGTAAGAAGTTTTAGTTAGATTTATAGAAGCTTGATTTTTCAATCTTAGGTAACATTTTCATTCTTTTTATAAATATTACATACTTTAGGGGCTGGGAAGATAGAAAGATTGTTGTACAATCACGAAGACCTGAGTTCAGACTTGCATTTCCATGAAAAAGAAAAAAAGTAAAAAATTCAGGTACCATTACCAAAGGAAAAAGGTAAACACCAACCCAGCTACAAAACATCCACTCTACAGTATAAAGACCTGCCTACAAGATGTGCTAGTGCAATAGTGGTACAAAGCCTGTGGAAGTAACCAACCAATATGTGACTGGATTTAAGCCCACTCTATGAGATGGAACCCAACCCTGACATTGATTGGGTGTCTAAGAACCTGAGACTAGATAGACTAGGGGCCCCGGGGAAAACCAAGTACTAATGTTCTACTCAAGAACATGATAATAAAATTACTTCTTATGACATTCTGCTATACCCATAGATAAGTGCCTTTCTCAGAAGTTTCCTCCCACAACAGAAAACAAATACAAATACTCACAGCCAAAACAATACACAGAAAGAGATCTTGGAACACTCAGTCTTATATGGATGTCCCTATCAACTCCTCCTCCTCAGGGCTCAGGGAACCCTGTAGAAGAGGAGGCAGGACAGAAAGATTGTAAAGACTAGAGGGAATGGAGGACACCAAAGACAGAAGGCCCTCTAAACACATCAGGACTGACAAACATATGATTTTCTAGAGACTGCGGCAGGATGCAAAGGGCCTGCATGGCTCTATACCCTATTGGGTCCCAGCACTGAGAGAACTGGACACAGGCTCTGTTCCTAACCCAGAAGCAATCTCCAATTGATAACTACTTGGACATAAAAACTTAGTTTTCTCCAAAAGAGTCTCAATGGGGATACAGATCACTTTTAAAGGCAGGCCCCATGCCTAGCAGTAAATAGCCAACATAAAACAAACTCAACAATATTTTTGGAAGTTTTTTGTCTGTCTGGTCATATTCATACTCTCTCTCTCCTCTCTCTCTCTCTCTCTCTCTCTCTCTCTCTCTCTCTCTCTCTCTCCTATTACCCCTTTCTCTTTATCATTACAGCTCCTCTGCCTATATACTAGACTTCTAGTTTTACGGTTTTATGGGATCATTGTGCATGTTAACATGCTGTGTCTCTGTCTATATGTATTTCTGTACTTTTTCTTTGGCTCTTCTTTCTTCTGTTTGGTTTGTCCAATTCTGGTTTATTTAGTTTTCTTATATTATTTTATTATTCTTTAGATGCTTGTTTGTTTTCTGACCGCACACAGTTAAGGCTATTGATTTGCATGGGAGGGGAGCTGGGAAGAGTCTTGGAGGAGTTGGTGAAGGGGAAACTATAATTACAATAATTTGTATGAAAAAAATCTATTTCCAATAAAAAAAAAAAGGAGGAAAAAAATGCCAGACATGGCAGCTTGTGTCAGTAATCCCACAGCTAGGGAGGCAGACAGTTCTGGATTTAAATGTTGATTTTGGTATTGTCCCACTGTCTTTCTGAAACAAGGAACTTAACTGGCATAGTTTGCAACTGTCTAAAGTAGTTGTCAAACCAATCATCTACTTAACTATTTCACTCTCATAGATACTTTGTTTCAAAATATTTTGCATTAAATAGGTAACCAGAAAAGAAATATAACTCATTTATATAACATCCAAGAGGAATACTAATTGTTTTACCCTGTCCCTGTTTATTTAACCAGCCAATCAACAAATACTAAAGTTCCAATCGTGACACTGTACTCACAAGACCTTATATACATAGACGTAAACTTGACTGATATAGAGCCTACGAGGACCATACAGTAAATGTTATAGTCTGAATGGATAGAACTCCAGCTAAAATGTAAATTTAGCTCTTGCTATTTGAAAACATGCTTAGAGTATTTATTTTTAACAATATATTGAAAATAACCCGTATTTTACCACCAACTTGGCAGACCTCCAGGACAGGTGCCCTCACTGGCAGCTGCTCAATGAGATCAGCGGTGGAGGTCTCACCAGTTCTACAGTGATGCAAGGCACAGTCCCAGTGGAGCGAGAAGATCCATAGGTTCCTAATCCCTAGCACTAATAAAAATGATACTTCAGTGATTAAAACATTCCACCTTCTCCGATCTACATACATGTCTTCTTTCACTAAAACCTAATTATGTCTGCAACTAAAGTAGAGATTTAAACTAATAGTTCATTTGATGTAACGTACATCTCCCTCTATGCTTCAGAGAGTTGAGTTTAAATGCCTTTTTTGATTACTAATTATTTTCTAAGTGAGTATTATGCTGTGAAAGCTATTGAGACCACATGCCTGAGAACAAATGTTTTCTGTTTATTTGACAAGCACATTCCCTAGTGCCCCTGGCAGCCTGCAGTTGAAAACACTACCTGCAAATCATAACATGGAAGGATTTTTCTTTTCTTTTTTTTTTTTTTTTTGTGGAGCTGAAGAACAATTCTGTAATGACATATGCCCTTTAGTTACAAACTTGTGTAAACCTCACAGAGGAAAACGACCCAGCTTTGGGAATGGTAGATGAATTACAGGAAGAATTAGCATAATGATTTAGTTCCAGCTTAATTCATGTGGCCATCCATAAAATACAAATTGTATAACAGAGGCCTAACGTGTGGACTATGATAGAGGCATACGGCTCTTGTTTTCAGCAGCTGTCCAAGCTCTATGAATTTGGAACAATTTAAGGTATTACAGGAATCACCCTCACAATTCCAGGAACTTGAATAATGTTTTTGCGTCATTTGCTCCACCCTTCTCAGTGCTTAGCAACACCTAAGGGCTCCTAGGGGGATGGACAGAGACGCTCATTAGCAGCTTAAAGTGTTAGGAATATTAGGTAACCTCAGGTGAAGACATCTCCAGTGAAAATCAATCCTTTTCCTGTCTACAATCTGCCGCATGCTCTGTCACACCTACAAGCCTGTTTCTCCTCTGGCTGTGAGAAGTGCAGTTCACTCAGCAACCTCTGGCTCACTGAGCACTCAAAGTGAGCCCACTCTTATTCTTCTGGGAACATCAGGCTGTGTTGGCTATGAGGTGATTATTACAAGGCTGGATGCAGATTCTGATGCCCTCAGGAGCTGCCCAACACTAATGATGTTAGGTTTGTTACATGGGAATATATGGTTCAGTTAATTATGGAGTTCACTGAATGGAGACCTCGCCATCCAAAGTAGCAAGTCCCTGAACACTTAAATAAGATGATCAATACCTTGCTCTCTGAAGAGTTAGAAGTAAAATCTTGGTGTATTTGTGATGGATAAAACCCCCAACTAACACACAGTCTATCACCATTGCTAACAATATATTCTTTGAAACAATACCACTGACACCAAAATAACACACCTCTGAAACAGACAGACTTGGACCTGCAACTACCATGAGGTTGTGATGATATAACTTAAACAAACACAGTGGTTAGCATAGCATTTGCAATCTTGACCAGGTTAACAAGAAACCAGAACTGTTTTAAATCTGCCAGTTAGATTTTGCAGCATAGTGCCACCATGTCTGACTCAACTACTCTAATGGCATTATGAGGTACATAATTTGGAACTAATTAGATCTGAATGGGGTCATAAAGATGGGATAAGTGTCTTAATAAGATCAGACCCCAGGAGGATGGTTATTGCTCTCTCCCAGAGTCCCCATAGGAAAATACACCAAAAGCAGCAATCTCTGCGCCATGATGAACATTAAGCAGAGTCAGGTGACATTCTCCTCTCAGATTTCAAACTCTACAATTTCAGAAATGTTGTAATAGGAGCGGCGGGGCTGCGTCCCCAGCACCCCGGGCCGCCCCCGGCCACCTGCTAGCTTATGCCCCAAAATAACAACACACAAATTGTATTAATTTAAACACTGCTTGGCCCTTTAGCTCTAGCCCTTACTGGCTAATACTGATATCCCGATCAACCCATCTCTAATAATCTGTGAGCACCGGTCTTACTGGGAAGATTCTAGCCTACGTCCGTCCTGGGTCGGAGCTTCATCACATGTGTCTCGGAGAGCAGAGCTCTCGCATCCGCCCTGGAGATGGGAGCATGTCGTCTCTCTGGAGCGTCTGCTCCTGAGAGGAGAGCTGTCGAGTCTGAGCTTACTTCCTATTCCTCCCAGCATTCTGTTCTGTTTACTCCTCCCACCTATGTTTTAACCTATCAGGGCAAGCAGCTTCTTTATTTAATTAACCAATGACCTTCCTCCATCACAGAAATGCAGTTCAAGCCACTCAGTACATGGTAGTTCTCTTTAATTGTCCAAGATGACTAAACAACAGTTCTACACCTTTAAATAAAAATTACACCAACAATATGGTGAAGGATCTAAAGAGTTCAATATAGTACCTGACCCAAAATGCTCAAAGGTTACTTATCCTCCCTGTTGATATTCAGAAAGCCTTCCTGTTTTATGCCTAAAGCACATTGCATTTATACTATGATCACTTGGAATTTACAAACAATCTTGAAGTGTAATTATCATAACTCCTCCAGTGTCTGCTTATATTATGAACTTAAGTATACAAATGCAGGAACTGAGCTGGGTAGTAGTTCTAACACTTGGGAAGCAGAGGCAGGAAAATCTCTGTGAGTTGAGCTAGTTCCAGGACAGGCTCCAAAGCTACAAAGAAATCCTGTCTCAGAAAAAAAAAAAAAGCAGGAACTGGTTCAACATCTTTAGTTTTCTAAATTGTATTTCAATATTCTAAACAGAATGGATACTGAATACATATTAGTCAAGTAACACTTTCTGATGGGACAAAAAAAGAGGTGAGTTAGTCTCTCTTCTTTTAGATTTTCTTCTCTGATTGCAAGCACATGTGGGGGAAATACTTTTTCTTTTTTTTTCCTTTTTGAAATTAAGTATAATTACATTATCTACCTTCTTCCTTTTCCTTCCTCCAATCCTTCCTCTAACCCATCCATCCACACTCTGTCAAATTCATGGCCTCTATTTCTTTACAGCACACACACACACACACACACACACACACACACACACACACACGCGTGCGCACACACACACTTCATTTACATGTGTGTGTATAGACACCTAAATATATACACATGAAGTTGAATTACTTAAATTACCCATTCCAATAGACAGCCTGATTCACATCATCACTGCTGGATGCTGTGTGGTTTTTTGTTGACCGAGGAAGTAGAAGAATAAATACTGAATGAATGTCAGCAAAATGCAATCTGGTAGAGTCCAGACCTTATGAGTCCAGTTTTTTAGGTTTCTGGCTTTTTAGTATCCGTGTTCTACACTTCCCAGGTTCTGAAGATGTGATGAGAATCGTTACATTTCTAGTTCTATTTGAACCCAGTACATATTGGACTAAATTCTTGATGAGTCCTTACCCAATTCTAGTCCTAACAACACTTAAGCTTTTGAGGTGACATCCTTAGTCCTCTTCTCAAAGAACAGTAACCCTTTGGAGTCATTTATTCTGATGTAGGGCTTTACTGCCGCTCCACTGATTTGTACAGTGTCATACAACAGCTGGCCAAAGTGAGGCCAGTAACTTAGAGGCTGTTAGTAAGGATACAGGCTCTTCTTATGAGGTCCCTGGGGCTATTGGGAGTTGTTCTAAAGGATTAGATTCCATGAGATATTATAGTATCCTTCTAAACAACCCCTCCTTTTTATATTTCCTTTCTTTTCTTATTTTCTTCTTCTGTCCTTTCCTTCCCTCTTTCTGAGGACTGGACCTAGGGCCTTATACATACTAGGCACAAGTCTACTTCTTGGTCACCCATCAGTCTACCCTTAACTGGAACATCAAGAAGAAATTGGGACATACACTAAGATTTTGAAGTTTTTCTAAAGGAACACTGGACGTTTAACAGAAGTTCCTACTTCCTTTCCCTTTCCATCTGCTTTTAAACTCAGTTTGCCAACTCAAAAAAAAAAAGGCATTTCAAGTGCTAAGGATACAAGGAGCCAGGAATTTTAGAGAACATAAACAAGGCCTTTAGAAAGAACAGGAATATGGAGTCATTTGTCAGATCGTGGCTCTTCTTGTCCAACCACACTCCATCTCTCTAAAGGGCATGAGAGATTAACTGTGAGTGAATGTAATATGCCAAACACACACAGGAAGAAAGAAAAAACAATAGAAAGCATTCCTCAATTCTATGGAAGTGCAAAGAAAATAACTACCAAGGTAGCTAAGATTTGATTTTACAGTTACATTATTATTGTTGTTATTGTTATATTTTAAACAAGTTTTTTAAATGGTAACTGAAAAAAATGTATGAGCAAGGACATTAATTCTGGATATTATTCACTAAGCCACATAGGTCTGGGAGACACACTCTGAAGATACTATTCTGAGAGAGGTCTGGGGCTGGTCAATGAAGATCTTTGTTTCAAGATTTCCATTTGCTCAGAAATAGGAATCCAAGAGATGCCAAGGGGTGTTGTGCTGTGATAGCTTGTGACTAAGCAACATTAGTCAGCTGATGGAGACCGACTGCAGAGTCTTGTTCTCACCCAAACTGTGCAGCGCTGTAAGGTCATATGCTGCAGAGTTTATGGAGTGCCTGGAAGAGCACAGCTGAGAGCGTAAAAACCAGCAGCCAAGCAGTTAACTGCATTTGCAAAAGCAAAACACGGTTTCTTCCTTAACAAAAAGTTAGCCTGAGTGCAGCTGTGATTCTTGAACAGCTTGTTCGGAACCACATGGCCTTCCAGCCTCCCAGTCTTCCCACTATGTTCCATGCTCAACTGGCATGTAACAGCTTTCCTGAAGCAACTCTGCAGCATACTAAACTTGGGCTCTTTTAACACCAAATGACACTTTTCTCTCTTTAATGGGATAATTTAGCCTTCTGACTTTCACGGCAGATGCGTTTAAGACTCAGTGATGTCACTTAATTACAGACTCATTGTAACTACTCTGCTGTCAGCTCCCTGGTGGAGCCCACCCGCGCTGAAACACACAAGAAGAATGGCCTACACAGAAGGAGGAGGAGAAGGAGGAAAAAGACCCCAGCGATAGCCTTCATCCCATCACCTGAATACTGAAGAGTGGAATTCTCCATATGTCATCTCATTAAGCGGAGATAAAACTCAGAAAGGCAAAGACGAAGGGTCCACATTAGAAAGCAAATGAATGATCAGGTCGGTATACACACTAAGTAATTATTAAGGTGTATTTTCTCAATTAGAGTGATCAAATTAAGATACCAAAGGTGCATTTTTCTGTCCCTTTAGTGTCCTTTAAAGTCTTAGCCCCCAGAGTTCAATACTGGCCATGCACTATTATCAGCACGCCCACTGAACCTTTGCCTAGAAAGAGATGATGATGAAGGGGAAAAGGAGCAAAGAGGAGGCTACGGGTTAATCAAATGAGAAAGTACTTTAAGAAAAAACATACGTGACATAATTACACATTTTACTGACTGAAATTATTAATATGTTATTATTAATAATATCATAGAAAATAGAATAAAATACTTTTAAACAATTGGCTTTTATTATGAAATGTAAAATGGAGGTATGAAGAATTGATCACATTCAGAGGTTATCCAAAGAAAGCAAACCAAATAACATGACAGATAGTTCAAGTACTACATTAAATTTTCTTTTTATGTCACTAAGCAAATACCTGAAAAATTGAACTACATAAAATAATCTATCAAAAACTGAAAGCACCTCAGCCCCAATCCACTGATTTGTAGCACACGGACTTCTGGTATATTATAATGGGAGGAGAAACAAAGTCAGCATTTTAAGTTTGCAAAGCTCGAACCTTTCTTCTTTCCAAATATTTCACAATTTTTAAAACCCCTTACAAGCAATCATCCCTTACACTGAACTCTTCACAGTTCACTAGATGTATCCTATATGCATCCTACCTTGATGCATCAAGAGTTCAAGGACATAAAGACAGATGAACACTTTAGCCCTCTGTCACTAGGAATCATGTAAATTCATTGCTCATGAGAGCAGTTACTTCCTATAGGAACCAAAAATAGTATGATGGCCAGAACCATGCCCGGGGACAATGATGCCACTGCTTCAAATATAAGTACCATGTTCTATGTGTGTTCACGTTCTTCCAGAAATCCATTACAGTCAAATCCTAGTCTACTAATATGTCCAATTACAGTAGGCCCTGGTAGTCTATGCAGCAATAAGACTTAAAGAGAGAATGAAGATATAGATATTCTGAAATTTCCAAGAATTAAGAAGCAGCTAAAAGGGAAAAGTTGTTAAGGTATGTAAAGTTTCATATCCATGGTAAAAGATACGTCGCAGAAGGTCTTTAAAAGTACTTACTGAGGGGGTGAGTTTCTGGCCCCGCGGCGCCAGCCTGGGACGGGGAGCTCAGAGGTTCCTTGGACCCAAAGCCTTCTAGGGCAGAACCCTCCCCACTTCGGCCCCACCGCCCTCTTGAGGCACATAACATCAACCACTGTCTGGGCACTGGGTCCGAATCCTCCGGGCACCCAAGTGGGAGGGAGTTCCTTTGTTTCTATAGCCTGCCTGCAACAAGCAGGGTAGGCAACTTGTTTGCAACCGGCCCATCCAGCACAGAGGCCTGATCTCTCGGCGCCAGGAGACCTAGCCTTGGGGAGACCCAGCTTTGGGGAGAGCCAACATTGGGGAGAGCCAGTGTTGGGTAGGCAAGGAGACCTGATCCGG
>NW_004949102.1:10334423-10374810 GCF_000317375.1 Microtus ochrogaster | reverse complement strand
GGGAGGAGGGGGGGAAGGGTGGGAGGAGGGGGAGGGAAATGGGAGGCTAGGAGGAGGTGGAAAGTTGTTTTTTTTTTCCTTTTCTCAATAAAATAAAAAAAAAAGTACTTACTGAGAGAGGTCACTGAGGTGGCTCAGTGGTTAAGAGGATGGACTACTCTTCCATCATGTAGGAACATAAGGATGGAGAAATGAAGAATGTATCTCATTCAGCAGTTTTTCAAAGAAAGCAAACCAAATAATACGACAAATGGATGTCTCATGATTCCAGCACCCACATGATGGTTCACCACTGAGTATAATTCCAGTCCTAAAGGATCAAACACCCTCTTCTAGCCTCCATGGGCACTTACATACATGGTACATAGACACACAAGGAGACAAAAACACATACACATTAAATATGTAAATAAATTGTTAAAAATCGTTATCTGATTTTTATGAATGCTATGTTATCAAGTAACATATACATAAATGTGTGTCATTTCTAGTCTTCATGGAACCCCTAAAACAATTATATTATCAGTTCTCTATGTGTGTGTATTTGTGTGTATGCATGCAGTTCAGGATTCCCTTAAATTTGTATTCCTCCTGTTCTAACCTTCTGAGTGTTGGGATGACACAAAGCCCAGCCACATTATTCTCATTTTAAAGTGAAGCACATAATTTGTGGAAAGCCACTAGGGAAGTGAAGGATGCAGGTAGATTCAGACCTTGGTCTGTCTTGGCATTTGAGTCTTTCCACTCTGGCATGATTCTTTCTCAAGCCGCAGGCTGGTGACTAGGGTAGAATCTGCTAGTGCTATGCCCTTTACGCCAGGAAACAGGTCTCTAGCACCATATTTTGTCTCTGTATATTCCGTATAATACCATCGGCCACTTGCTTCTCTCTGCATGTTCAATTATAGCTGTTTACTCTAGTCCCAGGAACTCAGGTAGCAGCCATCCTTGGCATTCATTTATATATTTTAGGTCTATTATAATGTGACTTGCCCTAGGCTGCACTTCTGCTAAGCGTGATGCTGTGAAGAGGGCTCCCATGTTGGGATCATTTTTTCTGCCCTCATTTGAAACTTCTACTCTGACAGCTTTCTCCCTACCTGAGCCGAGTCTCATCTGTTCAGGCAGATTATTGCCTAAAAGGATCCTTGCACAGTGAAATCAACATGCAGGGAGCATCAGATAATTTCTAATTGAATTTTGCAACACTTTGATTAATGTTAATGCCCTTAAGGGCCCAAGGATGGGTGCGTGTGTGTGATCTGAAATAATCCAACAGTTTTATAAAACCGAGGAAGAATATTTGCTTATTTGTAAGCCCAGAGGCCCAAGCATCTAACTAGTATGAATCCTAGAACACTTGCATACCCTTAGAGGTTACATTTATTTTCGGAAACCTAGATATGCAGAAACATTTTATTTCCTAATGTAGAATTTTGACAAATAACTAGTAGTCAGGATTGATGAATTCCTCTGAGCTATGGAAGTTAACATGGTTTTAACAAAAGCTTAAGAGATACTGGGTGCAGAAAACACTACAACTCAGTCATTATACTTGGTAGCCTTCTGTTACTGAGCCAACTTGGCTGTTTTCATCCCTACAACAAGCAGGTAGGAAACCATCTCTAAAGCGAGGATTGCAGAAGCACAGCTTTAAGAGGAAAGCATAAACTACGAGGTCATAATGAAAATCAGAATAGGTTGCTGCTGACACAACAAGACTTTCTGAGCTGCCATTCATCACACAGCTTGTCTAGAAGGAAGCGTTATTTGTGTTTTGCAGCTGGTGGAACTAAAGATAAGTCAGACAACATGCCCAAAGGCAAAAGGCCTGAGAGCAAGCCAAGAACACAGTTGGGAATTTCAGCTCAGAGATCCAGTCCAAAGACCATGATGAATCAAGAATGAGCCTCATGGAAATTCAGAGGTAAAGAAGGCAAATTCTCTGCAGATATATGAAGTTCCCTGAAGCATTTGTGTATATGAGTTTTGAGGCCTGCTACCTGTTTGAGTTAAGGATTCACACCAGCCCCTGCCACCCCTATACACAAAGAGTCTGGAATGTTTGGGTTAAGGCTTCACCTCAGCCTCTGGCCTCCATATATCCAAAGAGTCTGGAATGTTTGAGTGGAAAGTTCCATCCCAAGCCCCCTCCCCTGAGAGTTGCCTCAGTCCAGACTCCACCTGTGAGAAAGCCTGCCAAACTGTGACCCCTCCCTAGGGAGGCTCAAAACCACCCCCACAGGGTATTTAAACTACACCCCACTCCCCACACGACAAACACACGGCTTTTCTGGTCTTCCTTCCTGTCTCCTCTCTGAAGGCCTGGAAGTCCACCCAGGGGCTGGCCTCCATTAAACCTGGACTTTGCTAATTCAGTTTGATTTGGTCTAAAATGGATTATTCTGTCGGCAGAGAGGTTCATTGGGAAGCAGAAATTTTTCACTATCATCAAGATTTAATCTAGATACTGAATGAATCAGTGAAGTTTTGAAGGAGAAGAATCTCTAAGCACATTGCTATTCAAGTTCTAGCATTCTGCAGACAAAGCAACAAACCTAGAAAGAGGAAGTGACACCCTCAAGGAAATAGAGGCTGTATGTGACCAAGACAGACCCTAAGCTCAGATCTACGAATTCTGTATTGCTCTCATGTGCACTAATATTATAATGACAAATTATCTTTAGAGTATATAATCTTAAAAACGGCAGTTTGAACTCATGGGGACTCTAGAAAAGATCTGGCATGATTTACGTTTACTGGACTTCTAGGACAGCATCAGAGCCAGACCACTCCAGTCTCCAACAGCCTTCACCCTAGACTTTGAATTCCACCTTCACGTCAAGTCTCCTTTGTTTCTCCCGCTAAGATATTTTGTGGGTGTGTATGTATGTATAGGGATGTTCATGTTCATATGCACGAACCAAGCTTTTTCTTTAAGGCCACGAGCCAGCTCCCAAGTCATGACAGAGACTTATTATTAGCTTTGAATGTTCAACTAGCATTGGCAGGTTTCTGGCTAGGTATTTTTTTTTAAAGCTTATAATTACCCTATTTCTATTGATCAACCTTTTGTCCCTGGGCGTTTTACCTTTTCTTACTTTCTTGCTATCTCTACATCTGGCTGGCTGATGGCTGACTGGCTTCTGGCCTCAGGTGTCTCCCTTGTTCTCTCATTCCTCTCTTCTCCTCTTCCTTTCTGTTCTCTTCCAAGCCTAGATTTCTCCTCCTATTTCTTCTATCTGCCTGCCAGTCTCACTTATCCCTCCCCTACCTAGCTATTGGCCATTCAGCTCTTTATTAGACCAATCAGCTGCCTTAGGCAGGCCAGGTGAAACAAATGCAACACCATATTTTCATAATTAAATAAGTGCATCATAAACAAAAGAAACACACCATTACACAGTCAAATATTTCATAGAATAAACAAATGTAACACATCTTTGCCCAGTTAAAAAATAATATCCTATAACATGTGTTATATAACTAAATACATGTGACATTTACATTTGGTTATATTACATTCAGGACAGAAACTCAACGGGGCCGGAACCTGGAAGCAGGAGCTGAGGAAGAGGCCGTGGAAAGGTGCTGTTCATTGGCATCTCTTGACAATTTGACACACAGCAGTTTTACAGCATAACCTCTCCCACCTTTTTTTGGTTCTTCCCCAAGAACTCAGATTAATAAATATCATAAATACAAAACATGTTACAAGCTTAAAAGTTTCACAGTGCAAACCAATTCAAATAAAAAGGTCAGTCTCTGTAAAAATCCAGCCCCCCCCCCCCCTCTCTTTTTCTCTCTCTCTCGGATTTTCAAGACAGGGTTTCTCTGGGTAAACAGCCTTGGCTGTACTGGAATTCACTCTGTACAGCAAACTGCCAAAGTCTCTTTTAAAATCCAAAATCTCTTTTAAAAATTCAGTGTCTCAACTGTGGGCCCCTATAAACTAAAAAATAAGCTAAATACTTTAAGAGGGAACAACCAGGGCACAGTCACAATCTGAACAAAGCAAAACCAAACTCTAACAGTGTGAATAATTAAATATCCAAAATCCTGGGATTTAACAATCTTCTGAACTCAACCAAGAGTTGGTGTTTCCAGCTCTGCCCTCTGGAGCACACACTGCCTGTCTTCTAGCCTCTGCCCGACTCCACTCCACCGCTGCCGCTTGTTGAAATAAGAGCAGCGGAGCTGCGACCCCAGCACCCGGCCGCCTGCACGGCTAGCTTTGCTTATGCCCCGAAATAATTACACGGAAACTGTATTCTTTTAATCACTGCCTGACCCATTAGTTTCAGCCTCTTATTGGCTAGCTCTTACATATTGATCTAACCCATTTCTATTAATCTGTGTAGCCCACAAGCTGGCTTACCAGGAATGATCTTAACCTGCATCTGTCTGCAGTGGGACAATCATGGCGACTCACTGACTCAACTTCTTTCTCCCAGCATCCTGTTCTGTTTTCTCCGCCTACCTAAGGGTTGGCCTATGAAATGGGCCTAGGCAGTTTCTTTATTAATAAGAAATCATTCCCACATCAGCTGCTGTTCTTGGTGGTCCTTCCATGCTACTGGGATCTCATAAATGCTGCAGTCTTTTACTGCAACTGGGCTGCACTTTCAACAATAGCTGCTCCTGGACTTTCTTCATGGTGCAAACCCTCAACTTTTCTCTATGACCCTTTAATCCTGGGGCTTCCACTAAAATTCCATCTCTACCTTCACCAATGGCATCTCCTGACATCTCATAGTGCCAAGCCTCAGCTGCTTTTTATGGCTCCTTCATGCCTTCAAAACCAGTGCCACCTGGAAGACTCTGACACTTGACCAAGTTTGACTGACAGCACACGGGACAACTGTGGTCATCTGTGAACACAGCTTGTCTGTGCTGATTCTGATGAAACATTTCCCTGAAGACCTCACCTCAATGACAGTGGCCTCTTCTTAATCACATGATTCTTTAGCTCTAGTTGACCAGCATCAATTGTCCTAGCAATTCTGGTCTCATAAATCACAGCTGTGTTTTCAGCTTCAGCAGACCACAGACCACAGCAGATTCTTCATACAAATACCAGCAGAGTCTTGGCTTCTCTCTGAAACTCCATAAGCCAGGCCTCCTTCATCAGCACTGCCATCAACATTCTTATTTTCACAGCTCAGAAAGAACAACCACTGATCTCTAAACACTCAATGGCTCTTCTAATACAAAGTTCCAAAGCGTCTCTACAATCCTCCCCAAAACAACATCGTCAGGCCCGCCACAACAATACCCCACAATTCTGCTACCAATTTCTGTCATCGTTATAAATGCTATGATGAAACACCTTGACCAAAAGTAAATTGGGGAGGAAAGGGCTTATTTGGCTTACATTTCTATATCATAGTCCATCAACGAAGGAAGTCAGAGCAGGAACTTAAACAGGGCAGGAACCTGGAGGCAGGAGCCAATGAGAGGCCATGGAGGAGAGCCGCTTACTAGCTTGATCCTCACAGTTGCTTATAGAACCCAAGACCACCATCCCAGGGACAACCTCATCCACAATGGGGTGAGCCCTCTCCCCCGATCACTAATGAAGAAACTGCCCTATGACTTTCATACAGCCCAGTCTCGTGGAAGCATTTTCTCAACTGGGGTTCCCACCTCTCAGATGACTCTAGCGTGTCATGTTGACATAAAATAAGCCAGCACAGTGGCCACCAAGCTTCTAGGAACTCTCTTTCCTCCATGTTCAATCACCTATATGACTGCTGGGATTACAGACATCATGACCATGTCTACCCTTTGTGTAAGCTCTGCAGATCTGAACTCAGGTCCCCATGTTTCTGCGGCAAAGCACTTTACTCACGAAACCAGAAATATCCTCAGCAGCTTGTGCCTCTTGACGATGTATATTTCTATTATAGAAAAGGACATCCGATTAAAAATTTGACTTTAGTTTTTTTAGAATCAAAGCATGGTAGAAACATAGGAATTATGATCTACTGTTGTCAGAGTGGCTTTGGCCTTAAACTTCCACATTAATAAAAGGTCATCTGCCCAGCCAGCATTGTGAGCAGTCAACATGAAGAGTTCTTTAGTATATTCAATATTCACTCTCCATTTCAGGTAACAAAAATTAATTTTCAATTTAAAAACATATCACCATGCTAATGCGAACATTTGCCATTGTGGATACTGTCCTGTGGGGTACAGGAGTGCCGGCCCCTGGTTGCATTCATTAGAGGTCTTCTGACAGGCCGTGGTTTCCTCAAATGCTCCTCGCCAAGGGCTGCATATAGCAAGTACGCAGAGACTGAGTCACTCCCTTCCAGTCTGGGGTTCCTTATGACAGCAGAATGCCACGAAACAAAGGAGACAACAGCCAAGATTTATTTGTACAAAAATTATTTTGATAGACTTCTGGCAAATCTGTGTTTTCAAGCTTCAGTAAAGAGGCTGTCTCTATTAATATAAAGTCAACTAAAATATGTGCAGCCTGTTTTATAACAAGCTCTTACTCTAAAGCATAGCTGGGCCTTCTCTCATATTGTTATTGTTTCCCTTTCTAGATTTAAGAAAACAAAACAAAATCTTTTTGATGTGGTAATACTGTCAAATTATATGATAAAAGAGAATTTTTTTTAAAAAAAAAAAGCAAATGAAGGAAGAAACACATTTTCCAAATACAAAGAAAGTGCGATTTGAGAAAGCATATTGACTATTAGGACCTCCTTTGACCGTTAGAGATGAAAATAAAGCACTGTTAAGCACCCTTGGTGACTACTCCATCATTTAAGTATCTGCTTCTTCAATTCCCCCCAAACACACCAGCTTCTCTCCAGCAAAGCACAGGGATCAGTTCTCACTTAGACTTTCCAAAAGATCCAAAGGCTAAGCAGATCGGGGAAGTTTCTAGGGGCTGTGCTTCCCAAGCACTGGAACGTTTCTTCTGTCTCCTGCTTTCCTGCACTTTGCATTTTATAGTACCATAAATCCACATTTTTAACCTACAACTACAGCACAAGTAAGAGTTAACAGTATTGAGAAAGACATTAAAAAGAAAACAAATCTCATTTTTATGGAGAAGGGTGTGGAAATACACAGTATTTAAACTTCTCACTTACACAATGAAGAGGCCAAGTAGGCCTAACTTTTAGTGTCTGAAAGAAACTGATGGCCTACCTAAACAAAATTTCCTTTTCAATGAAACTCCACAGTAAAAATGTAACCTCTAATGGTCATTTTGCATCTGAGTACTCAGGGTTGAATTATACTAAGAAACAAATCCATAGACTGTGATGCTTCATCTTCCCTCCAGTGTATCAAATCTTCTTAGCAGTAGAGAGATCATAGGATGTTTGAAGGGTACTTACTTGAAGATACAGAGGAGGCCAAATCCTATCATACCTATTAAAGAATGGAGCCTGATCATGAAATCTTAACACTGTAACAACTTACTTAAGAATCTCTATGCACCCATATGAGGCTAAATCAGAAGGAAAAGAAACGCTGTAGCATTTTTGTAGAACTAAATTAAAGGAGAGGAAGATTCCAACCTAGCAGAAGCCATGTTACAGATTAATCGGGGATTAGATAAAGCAGTTATTGCTTGGGTATTGTTTCTTGTATGTGACACCACAAAGGGGAAAACAGCCTGAAATCTTGGTTCTGCTCTGATAACCTGAATGAACAACAGGGAGACAGTATGTGACTAAGGTAGGCTAACTTCAGTTGCACTCTGGAAAGAGGGGACGTCCACAGTGAGACTAAATCTCTGGCCAAGTCCCATTTAACATAATGAGTTCATGAGGGACTTGGTTTCCTTTCAAGTTTCTTCATTAATTTACCTCTAAGACCATAACCAAGAGATAAGTGACAGAGAAGAAAACTGGGGTCAAAATTAGCATTTTAAAATATTTTTTGTCTTAATGACACTGCAGTCCAGGCTAAAATGTAAATATTTGGGGGAACATTTTGCTATGCTCATCAATCAAGTACCGTTTCTCAACCTTTCATAGTGCCTGTTAATTATTAAATATATGATAAAGGGTAAAAACTATTAGAGACCCAGGCTGCAAATAGCACTGAACTATAGGGATGGTGTCATTCAGAATGACCAGAATACTACTTGGGCTGGGTATAATACCAAGACAAACAATTTACTGGCCCATGGAAATAGTCATATGTATATCAGATATACTATTTATAATACATTTTATTATACACATGCCAGAGACCATAACAACACCATATGCATCAATAAGCTTAACCTTTACAAAAGTTGGCTCTCCTGTTATCAAGCCATATACTACTTAGGAAAGATGAAGTCACAGAACCTTCTGGAGCTCACACAGATAATGGGTGACTGGCCATGATCCAAATCTACAGTCTGGTTTGAAGTCTGCATTCCCAGTTCTTAGTATCATACTTTATCTATAAAGGCCAATGGCTTCTGGCTACAATTCCAGACAAGGTATTCCTGATTCCACCAGTGACACCTTTTGGTTTTAGTTTTTTCTTTTCAGATAGGATGTAGCCCTGGCTGACCTGGAACACACTACTTAGGATCAGACTTGCCTCAAACTCACAAATATGCTTGCCTCTGCCCCCCTAGTGCTGGGATTAAAGGTATGTGCCAACATGGTTGGCCTCAGAGAGCAATTTTAATACTGCCTAACCTCTTTATTTAGAAGAAAACAACAAAGTGTGAAATCGCCTTTCAGCACTTGAAAAACAACTTCTCAGGAGACCCTCAATGGGAAGTATTTTACTATACATAATTGCTATCCACTAGAGCCAAATAAAGGAACTAGCAATCAGGTTTCTTGAAAATATTTTCTGCAAATGTATCTAGTGAAATAAAATTCAAATGATCCTGTTACTGACATAACAGTACAAGCAGACGACTAGGAGAAAGAATGATGTCTTTATGGGTTTTAATTTCAATAGGCTTTCTGCTAAATGCCAAGCTGTAAGAATCTTCCTTGACAGGGGACAAGAATTATGGAAAATCCTGATAAAATTTACCATGTAGAACCTTTAATACCATCTTACGAAATATTCAATTACAACAAAAGATACTTAGAAAATAACATCTGAAAATATAAATTAAATTACATAATTTTCGAGGTAGTCTTGTATTTAGAAAAAAATTAAGCCGTTCTTTTTGTGTATTTTTTTTTTATTTCTACTGTAGTTACTTTTCAAAAAAACTACAGGAACCTTTTTGTTATAGGAGAGTTTTGTGTCAAGTTCTTGATACCAAAGTGAATAATAGGTAAGCATTCTTAGATACAAAGCAACCAGCAGCATCTGAGTGAAGCTGGGGACAAGATCATGGCATCTAGCCTGCAATCAAGAAACATAGAAAACTGAAGTTTTTAAAGGACACCGTTGAACACCCAAATCAATCGGTTTTGAACTTGATCCAAATTATTTAGCATATGAATAGTGCTGCTCCAAGCCAAATGTTAGCTCTTGAAATTTGATAACTCTCAAAAAATAATATGTTGATGATTTAAGAGGACACAAATTAAACATAAGTTGGATTTTTCATACATTAAAAACTAGTGAGAGGAATAAATGAATCATGTCCACATTACATTCATAATGACCCTGATTCATCATTCACATTTTGAAGTCCTTCATTCACAAAAGGGTCAATTAGCCTTCTCTGATGGTCCCTTTTGCCAGAGAAAGCAACTGGGCTTGGGGCAACATGTGCCAAATGTCTGAAACAAGAGACAAGATGTTCAATTAGTTCCTGAAATAAGACTGAACAGTGAATGAATACAGAACTCAAACTAATGTACAAATCATGTCATTGAAGTCAGCAGTGTGCGCAAAAGAGAAGGAGGGGCAGTCCTTGAAGCACATACTGCCCTGCTGTTTAACTGAGCAGCAACATAGACACATTACTTGTATTCTTCTTGCTGAAGGGCAGATGTAGGAAACAGACTCTGTCTACCAGTAAAGACATGGCAGAAAAAGAAACCAAAAAACTCAACTCACTCAAGTGGCTAACCCATTCTCAAATACTGTAATTTGAATTCCTTTCTTTCTTTGTCTTTTAAGTCCACTAGGGATAGACATGCACCTTTTTTTTTGCCTTTTGTCATGATCTATTTCTCCATAGAATATCAAAGGATGTCCAAAGATAATAGGTCCACTGAGACTAAAAGCCAAATAAGATAGACATAACTCAGAACTGAGGATGACTTTTATTTTCCCTCAGCACCAAGCCTAACACTCTATGTCCTAAAAATACTTGCCTGAGTTTCAAGAGAATAAAACTTCAGTTGTTTAGTAGACACCAGAACATTTGAAACTGTCAATAGACAATGCTCAGAGGCATTATGGTACCAAATCCATGTTGCCATGTATGCTGCCAGGAGGACCCACAAAGGACAACAGAAGAAAAAGTCTGTGGATCAAGGACACCTTGCAGAAGTCAAGGAAAGAAAGTTCATGTGTGTGTGTGTGTGTGTGTGTGTGTGTGTGTGTGTGTGTGTGTGTGTGTAGTCATATTGATGCTTTATCCACGTATTATGGTTTGGGTGAGAATTTCCTGTCTGTGTGTCCAGAGTGGTGCTATTGGGGGCTCTACGGGACCAACCTGGAAGTGGTCCCTGGGGTTATGAGCTCAAAGGGGATTCTGGAATCCAGTCTTTTCTTTTACATCTTCATTCCCTGGCTTATTATGTAAGCAGCTTGATTCAATTTGTACTCCCACAATGCTTGAGGCCCAAAGCGAATAGGGCAGCTGGGCCTTGGAATGAAAATTCTAAAATGGAAAGCCCAAACAACCTTATTTTCTTTATTTGCCTTAGGTATTTTGTTATAGTGGCATATAGCTAACATACCATATTAGTCTGCTTTACTAATTGTGATAAATACCATGTCCAAAATCAACTTGGGTGTGGCAGGGCAATAGTGCAAGCACTAGAAAGTGCATGCAAACTCACAAAGAGTAAGCAAAATTGGCCAAGACCATCTGGCAGTGAACCAAAAGCATGGTAACTAATGACACAGGCTCCGAGTCAATCACACACGCCAGCAGTGACTGCTAGTTTCCAAAGAACCAACCAGAAATGTTCCTGTGGCAACTTAAATTCCCTAAGCCCATAAAAATCCCCAACCTGTTTACAATAAAGACTTCTCCCAGAGTCTATGCCCTTGCCTCAGCATCTTCTCATCCCCTACCTGCCAAGGAAACAGGGACTGTACAACAGGCAGCAGCAATAAGCCCACAAAAACTACACTTGGGGAGGGAAAAGTTTGTCTTATGGGGCAGGAACTGAGCAGAGGTGATATTGAATTACAGTTTACTGTCTTGCTCTCTGTGGTCTCCATGGGTCACAATTTTCTTTTGGTTTGTTTTTAAATATAAGCCTGGTCTACTTGTCCAGTAGTACCATTCACAATGGCTGGGCCCTCCCACATTAATCATTGATCAAGAAAACATACTACAGATGTGCCTACAGGACAAGCTGGCAACTGAGGTTCCTCTTTTCAGATGACTCATGTCAAGTCAACAAAAATAAAAGTTAACCAGCACACATACTAGGCTATACTCCCCTCTAGGGTACAAAGGCAACAGAAAAACTACAGGAAAAATAAGATTCAGATAACAGCAGTGTAATTTATATATTCTGCTTGATGTACCTACAGTATGTTTGGCAAATACAATTAATTTAACCTCCTGCCTAACTTTATTAAGGATAATTAGCTACAAGAATGTAAGGATGATACTACATTGTGCACCTAATTAAAAACACTGTGTTTGCACATCACCCCACGGGACTGTCAAATTGACTGCTGTACTGAGTGGCCTGACACGAGGTTTGAAATCTAACACGTACATTTCATCCATGTTGATTTCTACTCTGCATACTGCATAGTATAGATACAAGAAACCTTGTGTGTGGCATTACATAGTAAAGTATCACAGAGAGATATGATTCCTTATTTCTGACAAGACAAACCAAAGAAAATCATAATACAAAATATTATTTTTGAACACTGCCATAATTATGGCTCCATAGAACTTAATCCACTTAAAGTCCCTAGATCTGGAATCCAGGGATAAAGGCATTGCTCCATTCAACTGCCTTGTATCTGGGTCACTAATAGAGGCAACAGACGTTCTTCAGGTTAATGAAAGTTTTGTCTTTTTTTATTCAACTAGTAAGGGAAAGCTGAGTGGAAGATAAGAGTCCTTGGGAAAAAGAAATATAGACTCTGAATTGACACTGTGAATTTTACATAATCTCCAGTAATATCTGAAACTGGTCCCAGAATAAGCTTCTTCTAGCTCAGCTGTAAAATATCTAACTTTCGAAGTCCAATGGAAATATGAACTCATTGATTTCTATAAGTTAAGGATCACATACTGTTATACGCAAAAACAAAGCAAGAAGTTTAGCTTGAACAAAGTAGATATTTTATATTTTTTTCTTAAACAAGCAAATATGAAAAAAATTAAATGTCCTAAAGTTTTTGGCTTCATATCCATGGTCAGTATGCCACTGATTATCAAGAATAAGTTAAACAGTGACAATGTAAGGCCAACAGCAATCTCAAATAGAGAGAATGCTTGTTGAAAGCTTATTGTGTTTTAGATTCTGTCTGAGCTAAGTTTAACTTACCTTATCTTTGAGTGGCTTCTTTTGAAAGCATTTGTTAATTTAAAATTTTAAATTTGGGGGGAATTTCATGCATGGGCAATGCTTTTATATTATTTCTACCTATTCTTTTCCCACTCCAACTCTTTCAGTGGCACCCTTACTCCTTCTCAAACTCAGGACTGTAATACACACACACACACACACACACACACACACACACACACACACACACACCAACAAAAAACACCGAGTTTCTAGAATGGCTCATATGGACACATGTTTGGGACTAGATAACTTGTTAAGGAGCTCATCCATGAAGAAAAAAGAATTCTTGTTCTCTCAGAAGCCATTGGTTGCCGGTAGTTCTTCATCTAAGGATTGGGACTTTGTGAAATTTCTCTCATCTATGTTGGCATGTCAATTGATTTGGCCAAATGCAGGCTTTGTTACAGCAATGATATTGAGATTTCATGGGTGCAGCTTTCCTGTTATGTCTAGAAGAGACTATCTAGCAATATGTATCTTGTGTCTTCTACTATCTGTCTGTCCTCCCTCAATGATAGTACCTGAGCATCACATGTAAGAACTGAATTGTTGATGTTTCAACTGGAGCCAAAAAACCCACAGTTACTCATTCTACCTAATGTTTTGATCAACTGTAGATCTCTAGTAGCCTCGATCTAGTAAAACACAAGCTTCTTTGAAGAGGTATGGCACCTAAAATTATCTGTGTGTTTATGATAACTATTTAGAACACATTTAGAAATTATATTGGTTTAGAAGGTTTTCCTGTAGTCTCAAAGACCTTTTAAACCATAGGTAGTTGACTGGGTTTATAGTACAGGGCATGAATTCCCTCCTATTGAGCAAGCCTGAAGTTCAGTTAGAAAATCATTGGTTAAAAAAAAAATCATTGGTTACCTCCAAGATAAAATGCCACTATTGCACCACAGTGTTTATCTTGTTGGGCCAGTCACTGTTGTCATTCATAGGTTTTATAGCTAAGTAGGAACATTTATTGCTCTCTCTAGGTAGCTTGCATAGCACCATTGGAGACACCAAGAGCTAGTTCTCAGTGGGAAGGTTCTATGTCAGTTCCAAATATTTCTGTTAAATATAATTCTCTTTTTTACTAGTGTATCTTTAAGGCTCTACAAATATTTTAAGTCCAAAACTGGTACAGAGGCTGCATTCAATGAGAGAGCAAATGAATCATTAGAGTACAGGTACTTAGCCATGTGTATTCTTCCATGCCTGAGGACTGGTTCAAGATACCAGCCTGGATTTTCAAGGATGCTAATGGGCCACAATCTAAAACCCTTCCCAGTGCAGCCCTGTTTGGTTAGTTCATTGGGTTATCATATAATGTGATGTGGGAATGATTTCTTATTAATAAAGAAACTGCCTAGGCCCATTTCATAGGCCAACCCTTAGGTAGGCGGAGAAAACAGAACAGGATGCTGGGAGAAAGTTGAGTCAGAGAGTCGCCATGGTTCTCCCACGCCAGACAGACACAGGTTAAGATCATTCCTGGTAAGCCAGCTTGTGGACTACATAGAATAATAGAAATGGGTTAGATCAATATGTAAGAGCTAGCCAATAAGAGGCTGGAACTAATGTGTCAGGCAGTGATTAAAAGAATACAGTTTCCGTGTAATTATTTCAGGTCATAAGCTAAGCTAGCCATGTGGGCGGCCGGGTGCGGGGGACGCAGCCTCGCCGCTCTTATTTCAACAATAATGTGTCTGGGTACATGACTTAACATGCTTTATAATAGCAATCTATTTTGCACTGTGATTAATCACTTGATTCCACATACTATATCTTCATGTTTAGCTACATGTTTGAAAGTATTTATCTTTGATTACAAGGACATAAGACAAAGTGCTTTGATATACACATGCAAGGTAAGTATGAGAAGATTATGTCCTTGTTGCCTCTACTGCTATGATAAAGCACCATGACCAAGGTAGCTTATAGATGAAAACATTTAATGGGAATAAATTTCAGAAGGTGAGTCCATAACCATCAGGGTGGAGAGCTCAGCAGTAAGTAAGCAGGCAGGCTGGCAGGTAGGCCGAGCACTGGAACTGTAGCTGAGAGCTTACGTTTATCCACAAGCACAGGGCAGAGAGCTAAATGGGAATGACATAGGCTTTTGAGATCTCAAAGCCCACATGCAGTGATCCATCTTCTCAAACAAGGCCATACCTCTGAATCCTTCTCAAACAGTTCCAAAAACTGAGCACCAAGCATTCAAATGGCTCATAGGAGCTATTCTCATTAAAATTACCACAGAGTACTACTGTAAAATAAAGCAAATTTCAAATGGTTTAAAAGGAAGCCCAACAAATATGATTAACAAGCTCTGAAACATGCTGTATTAGGCCTTTTAAATTTTATTTATTTATTTATTTATTTGTTTGATCATCTTGTTGCAGAGTCATAGGCAGAAGTGGGTAGGGAACAGGAGTATATAAAAACAATCTCTGGACAATTCTTTGCTATATTTGGAAGTCACTGCTCCAGAGACAGCACTTATGACATATTATGTCAGAAAAGTTTGCACTTATGCACATACCATGAATAGGGTGTGACTCTAAATTAAGAACTGGAAGGTCAGTGGGTGGCCTGTGAAGAGTGTGATTTCCAGCCAGAAAGGGAATGGGAGCCTCTATGTGTGCAGATAGGCATGCTCTTAGAAATGCTGAGGGAGGGATGAAGGCAATGAGGACAGCACAACTTTGTTTGAAATCCTGGAGAAGACTTAGTAGTTTCTCCACGTACACTTACTGTAGCTCTACAAGGTATTGTGTTATTCCTAGGTTCATCTTAGGACTAATTCAAACTCAGAAACTCCCCGTGAATGGGTCAGTTACCAGTATAATAAACCAAGAAGCAGTGCTTTTCTGGCAAAAGAATGCCAGACAATAGAGATTCAGCTCACTGCAGGATCTTAGCCAATTACTTTGGCTCTTTGGGTCTCAAATGTCTTTGTAAAGTAAAGGAATTGGACTAGATAATTACCATTAACCATTAACATTTTGGCAATCTAAGATTTTAAGCTGCCACAAACAAAGGTTTCTATCTCAGGCTTGGTTTCCTTAAAACCATACTTTACTGTCTTTTTACAATGATGTTTGGAACAGGGGGCATGGAAAACCGAGGATAACAACTACCACAGGGACTACCCCAATTTAAGGTTGTTCTAAACACAAGAAGAACTGTACTCAATTAATGCACTGAAAATTCTATTTTAATATGACCTTGTGGTTTTCATTTAATTCTGAAGGGGTCTGGGCTCTAATGTTTAAGTTTCAGTGACAGTGGCATCTTCCAGAAGAACAGGTGTTAGAGACTGCTGTGTGATATTTTCTTAAACATTTCCAAGGCTGCAGTCACATCTTGGTCTGCAAAATGCATGCCTGGCATAGCCTAGGATGCAGGGCACATACTAAATAGAAGACATAAATGTGCACAACGGCTGTATAATTGTTGAACTCATGCCTCATATATTCACAGTTAATTTTGGCAACCGATTTTAGTTATGGGAAGGGGGAAGAAGGGGAGCGGGTGACTTCTCCTGTCCTTCAACTTCCCAGAAATGTATTAGAAATGACAGCCTATGATTGCTGCAGACAGTATCTAATTAACTGTCATTATAAAACACATGTCAGAGCCTGGGGCCTATGAGGGATCTGATGTCTAATTTCTTTCCAGAATAATAAGAGTCTCCTTTGAAATAAGCTGGTGAATGAATTTTGTTGTCTTATTAATCAAGTGATTTCCATCTGACCCTTTATTTTCCTCCCATACCTCATTCTTTACCGCTGTATTATCCCCTCCCCTAACTATTTGGGAACTCATTTTTTTTAGACAAGTGATGGATTTAAAACAACTTCTTGTCATCTTCTGCCTTGGCAATCTCAATAAAGAGTGACTGCAGAAATATGATATGGAAATGGAAGCTGTTTGTAAAAACTATTAACTCAATAATGAAACAATTATTCCTAAACAACCATGAAAATTACTTACAAGCCTTATTTTCTCTCATTTTGCCATACCACAAGATTGCAATTCTATTTTTATTCCTATTAATTAGAACAAAGAATTTAATCCTTTTCTTCTTCTATTATGCAAAAACAAGCATGGTTATTAGGAAGTCATCTAGTTTCCAATTAATTTTATTTAGGAATGAGTTACAGAGACAGAATCATTACTGATGTACTCTAACTAGGGGGTTAAGATGAAATGGGGCCTAAATCAACATGGGAGGTAATTTTCCTCAGTTCATTTTTCCCATTCACAAGATTACTCATCAACTTCTCGCATGCATCCACAGCATTCTACAACCAAGCAAGCATCATTAGCAAATGGGGCTGAATGAAGCAAGACCAGAGTGTCGGCTGACAGAAGATGTATGAGATGCAACAAACAGTACATTCATGGTAACTCGCTCACGCCACTGTAGGGTGGTACAACACACATCTATAACCACTTGTGAATTCTGGGACTGGAAATCAAATTATCAATCTAATTAGTGCTACTGGGTAAAAATACCAGAGTACTGTTTTTAGATTTGTGGGCTATAATCATTGTGGAAGGACAGAATTAAACAGAACAGAATAGAAAATGTCAGGGTATATTTTGGTAGTTAGATACATGTTCACTTTTGGTTTGGGGCCTGTTCTAACTGACTAAAGTAATTAATCAATAAGCATTCATTAAATAAATAAAAGGCCCTAGAACGAACAGTGCAAGTTTGAAATTGTCAGACACTTAATGTCAGACTCTCTTCAACAAGACATATCCCATCTTCCCTCCACAGGAGAAGTCAGATGGGTATGGAACAAACCCAGCACCAAGGGTTTCAAGATAAAACTTTGACATGTGGAAATGTCAGTTCTAATTGTTACTGAAGTTTTAGCTTTGATTAGAGAACCTAGAAAATGTTTAAAGAAAGGTCCATTTTATGATTATCAGAAAGCAAATCAAGCTTTTAAACTTTCAGTAGTAATCGGTCATTTGCCTCCACAGCCAATATAACTGGGTAACCTATTTATATATCCATTTATATAGTAAATACTTATATCTGTTTGTCAGAGTCCTGGCAAGTGATTTCCATCTTAAAAGTCAAAATCTGGGCTGTATATTAGATCGTCAATAATATTTACCTAGTGTTTTATGTGGTACAGAGAGGTGACCTGAGGGTTAACAAAGCTAACAGGTTGTATGAATGGAATTGCTAAACAAACAACAAAACGGACAAACTTGTTTATTTGCCCTCATATCTATACACCTTCTAAGCAGCATTTAATCAAGGCATGATGCTAAAGATGTTGATTATCCAGTAAGGGGATAAAAGTATAAAAAAGAAATACACTAAAAATAGAAGCTGACTTTTCTTTCTTTTAAAAAAGATTTTATTTTTACTTTGATGTGTGTGTGTGTGTGTGTGTGTGCGTGTGCGTGTGTGCGTGCGCGCACATGTGTGCACCTGCAATGGTGTTAACATGGGTGCTAAGAGGTCAAGTGTGGTCCTTTGGAAGAAAACCAAGTACTCACCTTTTTTTCCCCTCTGACACAGGGTTTCTCTGTGTAGTCCTGGCAGTCCTGGAACTCACTTTGTAAACCAGGCTGTTCTCAAACTCACAGAGATCTGCCTGCCTCTGCCTCCCAAGTGCTAAGATTAAAGGCGTGCGCCACCACCACCACCTAGTTGCAAGCACTGAGTCATCTCTCTAGTCCCTGTAGACTATGTGTCATGAAATCCTTTCTCCTCTCTGCCTTTCCTGCTACTGCCTAGGTCTGAGTCTTCATTTCTAACCATGCTTATATGATTATGATCCCACACTGTAAGGAGAGAGAGATCTTTAAAGCAGAAAGGAATGAGGTGGCTACTCTGCTTAAAACTGTCCCAGTCCTCCTCAACATGGGGGAAAGAAAAACTTGGCCAGAGGCATGTGAAGACCTGCGTAATGGGGTGCAGAGTAGACACATTTCCTCTGTGGCCTTGGAGTCATTTGTCCTGATTCTTAACCTTAGTTCCACCTAGACACTCAGCACCACTATTCCTGCCTCTCTGCTGTGAATCTTTAACTCACTGAGGGAAGTGTGCCATTTCTTTCTCCGGGTTACTTCATCTGCTCACTCTACAGGCTCACAACACTTTTTTATAAACTCTAAAGACCATTCATAGTTCAAATATTCAAAAGGTTATGCAAGACATTTTCTTTATGTTCTGTAACACCTTGAGATGAATTTGGAATAGACCTTTATAATCAAATTCACGTATAAAGAGTTTAAGAAGTACAAATAAATGCCATGTGTAGCTTCTTATCAGTGCACGTCAGGAATTAGTGCTACAGTCTTTTTTTATATATAGTTTTTCAAGACAGGGTTTCTCTGTAGCTTTTGGAGCCTGTCCTGACACTAGCTCCTGTAGACCAGGCTGGCCTCGAACTTACAGAGATCCGCCTGCCTCTGTCTCCCGAGGGCTGGGATTAAAGGCGTACACCACCACCGCCCGGCGCTACAGTCTTGCAAACACTAAAAAAGTTCATTTCTCAACACTTAGAGGTGAAAATTAAGGGCAAAAGATAACATATAATTGGTTTTGGTGTTTTTGTTTTGTTTTTTTCCCCTAGTGTTAGGGTTAAACCCAGAGCCAACCTTTTGCTATATATGTGTTCTACCTTCAGTTATACTCAAAGGCCCACAATCATTTATGTTTTAGGAACTAGATGTAAGGATTTTAAAAACCTGTCTCAGTGCCTGGAATAATGTATAGCTACTATTAACAAAACCACACTTGCTGAATAAACATTTATGAACTCTGTATTGCTTATAGCTTATTTTCAGTGTTTACCACAACATTTAGCAATGAGCAGTCAGTTATGGTTTCCAGTGAGAACTACTCACTGGAAGGTCTACTTTCCAAGAACCCAGAAGGATCAAAGAGATGTGGCTTACCATGGTAGTTAAGAGCATTTACTTTGGAATCAGACAGACCTGGATGTGAGTTCCTGTCCTGTGAGTGCAGGGAAAGAAGAACTATTTCTTTGATTTTTCAACTCTTGGTTTCCTCACAGATAAATTGGGTCTTTCCCTGGGGCATCAGCATAAATTAAATGAGAAAATTAATAGTGAACAAATATGATGATTATAAAATGGTTATAGAAACATGTGTGACCTGACTGACACATCTAAAGGGGCACTGAAGATGGCAACCCACACACAAAATGCAACACTGGCCGATTTAACTGTTTACCAAAGCAATGATTTATTCTTTCCTAACGTATAACTTGGTTATTTTATTAAAGTTTCATCTTGGCAAAAATGAGCATATTTAAAATACAGGCAACAAGGCTAGCAAAACAAAGGATCTTGTAGTAACCACAGGAAAAATGAATCTGAGCTGGAAAAAAAAAGTAGCAAATAAAATCGAAGTGTGAGGCTCCCTGTAGTGACTGCTAATAGTTCTTCAAACAGCAAAGCAAATTCTCCACAAAAGCTGCCTACTTTGGATAGGAAACCTTCATGATAAAAAGAATAAAAGAAAGTTCAAACCCACCTGAGTTCTATTATCTTTGGTCTTGTGGAGGAAATAAGATTGGTGGTCTTTGTTTAAAGACCTGCTTCCTCATTAGAAAAATAACCAGAAGTTTCTCTCCAGTAAGAGTTTTGTTCCTTAAATAAATGATCTTTGCAGTTGCTAGTAAAGGGATTATCAAAATAAATCATGTGTCTCTCAAAGAATTACATGGCTCAAGGCATGAATGTGTGCAGACGAACCTGGAAATTGGAATATAAACCAGACACAACCTGAGGACAAAGAGATTTGATGGATCAAACGCATATCCTGCTTAATGTCTTGGAGAAAAATGGTGCGTTAGTAGGGAATAAAACCTTCCATTTTATATGGCTAAGTCCAGCTGCTACCAAACACTAAAATATAGCCACCCTGATAATGAAACCCCAGTAGTTATCAACATTAAAAAAGAAGCCAATATATTTATAAACAATCAGTGCACCAAGTCTTTTTACGTGTATTTTCACATTGAATTCTCACAACCTTTTGTGGTAGTCACTAAATGTAGAAGTGGAAGGTAATGTTCAAAAGTCCAACAACTGGCTCATGCATATTCACACGGCCTTGAGTATGGTATAGCTCCAGCATATGTGACGACCACTTTAGGAAAAAATACACAAGATTTGCCCAATTCCTAGGGCATCCTCAAAGATGCAGACTCAGTGTCATGATCTCTAATATTTAGACACCCATTTTTCTGATTCTATACTTTCCTTATATTTTGTCTGAAAACTTGCTACAATATTGTCAAATTATTTCCTTCCCTATCAACTCTCTCACTAGACTATGGGTCTCTGAGTGGTGTCATGTCCTTTTTTCTTGCATCTTACACAGCTAGTTGTCAAAAACCACCTTGTACATTGAACTGGACATTTTTTCCAAATTCAGTATCACATTTTAGGAGTTTAATTAAAATATGATTATATAGCTAATAGATAATACTTTCCTATGAAACAGGTTTAATTTTTAGTTAATAAAAAGGAATTTCTTCCAGAAAACATTGTAGTACTCCATTTTGCTAATTAAGGGTTTTTTTTTTTAATCTACATCTGGTGAAAGCAAGAATTAAACTGTTTTAGGTTGCACGACATAACTGCTGTTGTAGATTAACAGACTCAGCAGTGAGTTATAAGCCCTTGGTATTTGTCATTAAAGTGTGTAGCTTCCCTGTAACAGTTGATATGGATATAAATTCCAGATGTACAATGTCTCCATATTGCATTTTTTCTGGATTAAAAGTTACAGGACCTCTTCTTGCCATTAACTTCTCACATTGTTTGATAATGGACTCATTTTCATCCTATCTCATTTTCCACATTTGTATCTGTTCCACTTAACAGGATCAATATATTCAACAACGTTTGTTGTTTCCTTGTTTCCTACCCAGTCTCCAAGTCTTATTCCTTCATTCTTGATAGGTCATTGAAGAATTCCTTCCCATTCTTAGCAACCACAACTCAAACTGTTGAAGACATCATTAAAGAAATTCTTCCCAGATTGGTCTATGGATCAGCATAACTCTACAACTCTTTCGTGGTTATATATCCTATACAGCCAAATACAGTTTTACAACTATTGATGCCTTTATTTCAATCTAGAGTACCCAAGTCTCAGAGCTGGAAGAGCTTGCCTATTTGACTATAAACTCTGAGGTCGAGGGCTATGACATAATTTATTATCATCTCAAGCATCAACACCATACCTGGCATATCATGGAATCCATTGTGACTGAGTTCAAAATTATTTCAGCAGCTTTTAAATTATGGATCTCAGACTATATGATCTTTTCAAATATGATTTGGAAGGGCACAAGTGGCTCTTATGTTTCAAGAACAGAAATTATACCTCTCTGTTTCACATAAATCTTATATGAATTTATGTAACATTTCAATAGAAAATAACTTCTACTGCTATAAAAGCTTGAAAGGCACTGCTTTTGGCATACCCTGTCTCATCTGCTAACATATTTGTCTCCTGAAACAGACAGGGGATATGACAATAGAAATTCAGCTGTGTACACACAGTAAGTTCAGAACATGACAAATGTCCTAACACCGTACACATAATGGATGATTGCTGTGAGTTAGAAACTTCATGTGTGTTATTCCATTTGACCATTCCTCTGGCCTTATAACAGATGTGCCTTGTAAATAAGAATTCGGTAGCTTAAACAATTAGCAATTTACCTCAAGAGGCATATTTGAAACTCAATTCTCTTCGGACCAAAGGGTAAGATCTTCAGATAACAAAGGAATTTCTGGTATGAATTACAGAGATTAAGTAGGAAAAATGACTTAAACTTTTTTTTAGCTCTTTTTAGAAAGACAAAGTTATTTTTAATTAAATTAAAACAACCCCTCCCACACAAACCATCAAACAAACTGAGACGACAATGAGGCCTGTCCTACAGATAGGAACACTAGTTAGGTGTGGCAGTACAGCCCAACACTCTAGGTTACAAGTCAGGAAGGTCTTAGGTGGAAGCCAGCCTGGGCTACATTCTGTCTTGGAAGTAGGATGGAAAGCAGTTGTGTGTATGAGAGGTCCCATTTTCCCAGTATGCATAGGCGATTTTATATTTTCTTAACTACTTACTGTCTAACAAAGGGGAAATGAGGTTTATATAGAAGCACAAGAGTTTTGAGTCTGAGAAAGAACAGAGACCACAAAAAATGGAGAAGACTCAACTTCATTGAAATTGACTTTTAAAATTAATCAAGTATACATAACCATGATATCACCTACACTCACTAAGGATGTGGGTGATCACAACCATGCGATGGAGCATCTGAATGTATTAGTAACGCCTGCCAGTCTAAGAACTCATCCAGGAGTCCTAACATCCTCCCTTTTCTGCTGTGGGCAAGAAGGACATTTAGTAAGGAAGGACAGGTTCTGTAAAGGGAGAAAATGCATTTTCCAGTGGATGAACCATATGTGGCACCAGCTGATGGTGTGATAACACTAACCTTTTTACTCTTCAGTTTTTAAGATTCCCAATTACTGCCTGATATTAAAACAACTCTGTTGAATTTTAACCAATCCAAATTTCACTGAGGTAGATAAATATTTTTCAACCACTAGTCTAATGAAATGTCACTACTATTATTTTAGGAAGCACATTAAATTAGAATTTAATTTAAATAGAAAGTGAGTTGCTTTCTTTTGAAGAATTATGCTATTGCCTGTGTTAAGCAAATAATAATTAACACAAGTACATACAGTTATAATTAGAAGGGAATTTAATTAAACAAATATGCCAACATAACCAGATGCATGACAAAGTAATTGTAATATGGCTTGCCAATGTATTCATTCCCACTTTATAGTTCTTACATAGTAATTATAAAGCTATCTCTCCCTTAAAAAAAAAAAGCACAGAAATTCTAAATGCAAGCCTTTTAAAAGCCACATTCAATAAAGGAAGGAAGTAAATGAACTCTTACTGATCAGTGCGCACCAGAGGCAGCAATCAGCGCTGTCAGTAAGAACACATGATCAAAGTGTGATGCTATGGTTTGTTTAGCCCCACATGGACGTCACCGGCCTTCATGCTCATTTCAAGTCTAAGGGGTTGGATCTCTATGATGGAGAGATGTTGGTTTTACTTAATCTCCTTGTAGAAACTCTATTTAGAAAGGAAAAGAAATCACCCAGAAATCTACCCAAGCACAGAATTATGATTCACAGGTAAATTGTAAAATAAGTACTTTTGAGTCTGGCATTAACGTGCATGCCTGTAATTTCACTACTTAAAAAATTGAGGCAAGTGTTCAGTGATGGTGCAAAACTTTAGTCCCAGAACTCAGGAGGCAGAGGCAGGCGGAACTCTGTGAGTTCAAGTCAAGTCTGGTCTACAAAGTAAATTCTAGAATAGCCAGAGCTGTACCACAGAGAAATCCTGTCTCGAAAAAACAAAACAAAACAAACAAACAAAAAAGTTAATGCTAGAGGCTAGCCTGGGCTACCCAGGAAATCCTTGATTAATCAAAACAGACTAAAATCACTCTATACTGACATAAGAAGTTTAATAAGTACTCTTATTTAATATCAAGGAAAGAAAGTTGGTAGACTAATCTGACAGCTTCCTTATAGAAAATAATATAATGGAAAAGGAGGAGACTAATGTAGAGAAAATAAAAATTTAATTTGATCATTTCTGAAATATAAGAAAGTGTAAATTTTAATATCTCAGTGGCATGTGCCACACAAAGATGTTAAAACACTACATTTCATTTATATTTTCTATATATACAAAACTCTGATGTTTTCATTGATCAATCAAAGGAAATTTGTCTATTAAAATAAATATAAATTTGTTTTCCTGAATCTATCACTGTTATCATCATTCCATTAAACTTGTGTTTTCAATACATGAATGAGACACTTGAAAATATGATCTAATATATACCTAAAAACAACTATTTGGCTCTTTAAATTTTACAATATACCATGGATTACAGCAAAACCAACAGTATTCAATCAAAAGGCAGATGGGCCATGACTATATGGATCTGAGACTTATTTCATTTAAGTCAAGACCCAGAAATCAAGAATACTCAGTTAAACTGTTATCTTAGTTAAGCTTCTATTGCTCTGATAATACATGAGGGCCAAGGCAACTTATAAACAAAAGCATTTAATTGAACTTATGGTTTCAGAGGGCTAGAGTCTATGATGGCAGCACATGGGCATGAATACCAGATCAGCTGGGAGTTTACATGTTGATCCACAAGCAGGACAAAGAGAGAAAGAGAGAGAGACACACACACTGAGACAGACAGACATTTGGAATTGTGCCAATCTTCTGAAATCTCAAAGCCCACCTCTGTGACACACCTCCTCCAACAAGGACCATAATTCCTAATGCTTCCCAAATAGTTCCACCAAGTGTTCAAGTATATAAGCCTATGGAGCCATCCTCATTCAAACCACCACAAGTGTGAATGCTTCCTAAACAAGACATATGTATTGTCCAGAAATAAAAATTTTACTGTAAACAATATAACCAAAATAGCAGCAAAATTCAACTGCTACATAGGCCTAGTGGTCCCATTAAATTTCCTTCACATTCCATTTCCCCTACAGCTGATGGCTGTAGCTGCCGCCCAATGTGCAACTGCATTCAGTTATGAGGAAATTGAGACCTGGGAAGGTTCAATGACCTGCTTATTCTGTATCATGTAGCTAATGAGGGGCTAGACCATACCTTTAAAACAAGTCTTTTAATTTTGAATTTTCTGTCTTCTGGCCACCTCACCGATGTCACCCAAAGGACAAATGAATATATACATTACCATACAGACATTGTTTTTCTTTAGACTAGCACTAGCTTGATCAGTATTTAGAACATCTAGTTAGGTTAGCTAACGCTAGAACATGTTACCTGGAAATCACTCTGTAGTTGAAGCTACTAACCTTCTCACAATTACAAATATTACCTAAGTTGAAAGTAGTACACATAAGAAGCATAAAGTGTATTTCTAACTATTTCACAAAAATTGCCAATGCCATGACAAGGATGTTTTCAAACGAGTTTTACACCAAACAGTATTCAATGGCACACTTACCACAGAAAACTGTTATAGTCCTAGGCAAACTCCAGTTATCTCATACAGACTAGAACCTTTTTAAAAGCCCAAATGGATCTTCACTGATTTACAGATACTTCAGGGAAACATCCTTGAGGCTTCCTGTACTCCAAGAGTGTTGGGTCAAGCACAACTGGTCCCTATGTTCTTGAAAAGGGGAGTGTGGATTAAGGAGGAAAAAAAGACAAGAGGCAGGAAACAGTCAGGAGGCTTCCAGTGAATACTGTAACAGAAGTCCCGAGTTCTGTTCACTCACCACCCTTCTACACCCCAATCAAAAGGGGAGGGCACAGATTTCCATTAAGGGAAGAACAAGCAAGTGTAATTATCTCCTCATCCCAAAACACCTGATAACCACACCCTAAGTCAAACATCCTGTTGTTTGGTGTTTGAGGAGTAAAGCCTCCAGTAGCCACACCTTTGAGCGAATACCCTGCTATTTTTCCTTGAGGAACAAGAGGGGTTTAAACTCTCTGACCTTTAGTCAAGAGGGAACAAATTCAAAACTGTGGACTCCAACAAAGAATGGGGCTTCACATTCTGACTAGACAGATTGGCATCTTAGATATCAGAAATACTATGTATTTTTTTATAGTTAATGGAAAACTTTACCAATCCTAGTCAAAACACTATTTTCACATTTTCACTATTTTCACATTTATGCACTATTAGTAAACTACACAGAGATGTGGATAGAGAAGAGAAGAGTATTAAGATAAATTGTCTGGGGCCTTGCTAGTCCGGCTGCTTTAACTCCTCATTCAGTCTTCCCTATAATTCCTTAGTTAATCTATGAGTCAAGAAGAGAAGTCATGGGGGAAGGCATGCTACTGAGACAGAGAATCTTTTCTGTGTTCACAGGCATTAACATATTTTGGGAACTTAGAGCACCACGTGGACATGCTGCTCTGTGGACAGGACAAATTTTAGCCTGGGGTAGGAGTGACTTTGTACACTGGTGTCCAACAAACAAGGATTTGAGAAATCCTCCCAAATGATAAACAATATATTTTAATATGTCTTAGTATATTAATAATAAGGTAATATATGTTTAAATATACCAATAAAATAAAAAATAAAATATGTAATTTTTTTCTTGCCAAAATCAATAATGTCAATTTTTTGGTGTATTTCCTTATATTTTTCTATGGTTATAAATAGCTTTATACTATAATTATGATCATAATACAGATTATTCTGAAACTGTTCATTTTTCATTATAGACATTTTCCAATATCATGAAAAATTTCGGTAAATATATTATAAGTATAACATAATGCCACATGATGTGGCTATATTATGATTAAATGATAATCTCCTTATTGCTACATATTTAGTTTATTTGCTATTTTCTTCAGTTATAAACAAAATGTGATGAACATATTTGTACAAAAATATTTATGCAAGTATTGCCACATTACCTTGGTATAAATATCTCTATATTAAAAATGCTGAGTTTAAATATTTTCACATTTACTGTCTATTAATCAATGCTGCTAAAAATAGAGTACAGAGACTATTTGGTTAACACTCTGACAAATATAAGAATATGGTTTCTTATTTGAATTTCAGTTCTTAGTAATTTCTTCAGCTGCTAAACTTCTTGTATATTAGTCACAAAGACATTTAAAAACATACATAATCTCATGTGATTTCTACTTTTTAGTTTATATGTATTACAGATAAAATATACTTGTAAAAAAGTAATTTTATACTATTCAAACCTAAAAGCAGCAAGAGATACCCACAAATCCCACTGTCTACCTTTTACTCATCCCTTTCTGAAATACCACTTGAGTGAAGTCTTACTTGAGAAAAGAAAAAAAAAGTATTTGAACAGCAGAGCTAGCCCAAATTGACTCTTTGCTCGACATGAGAATAGGGAAAAGGGAGTCCATGTGAAATTGTTTGCTTATAATTAGTTTTGTTAGTAAGGTACCTAGGGATATGGTTAAATATGAGTAAAACCACCTGGTGAAGTCACTTTCATTAGCTATTAGCAATCAACAAAGCCCACCGCACTTGACAAAAACAAACACTGACTGTGCACAACAAGGGTGGGTGAAATGATAAGAAGAACAAGGTAGCTCTCTCTGTCTTCTCAGGCAGCTTCAGCCTAACGTGAGTGCTCTCACCTACCCTAGCCAAAACCCACCCCTAATCCATTACCTCTTTAGTACTGAGGGAAAGCTCTACGGAATCTTCCCAGTTCTAAACTCTACAAAGACATGGCAGTTAGAGAACACTATTGACATTCTCCTTTCCTTGTAACTCTAGCAATAGCACAAGGCTGTCGAGGGACTCAGCAAATCTTCTAAAGTAGGCTCTTAAGCACTCTTAAACTCTCACATATGCAAGAAAATACACAGCTTTCTATGAGTTTCATGAGTAGTTCAGACGCGTTAGAAGAACACTGTTATCTCAGCTAATTAAATCATTTCATCTGTGTGGCTGTATGCAATTGTTGGGATTTCTCCAGAAATGTTCCTTGGGGTATCTTCTGCTTACACTGTTTTGTTCTAAATTTCAGAAGTAAACATCAATAGAGGATGTTAATCTCCCTTTAAGACTTCTTAATTAGGGAGGTTTGGAGCCCCAACAGGTTTACTGTTAATTCTAAATCTTAGTGTATTTGTTTGCTCACTTACATCAACAGACTGAATCCACAGCAGCATTAGTGCAGGTTGGTGAATTTGTCATCCTATTTGTACATTTAGCTGTAAAGCTGTGTATTATAGGTCAAATAGCAATGACAGAAAAACCCAGTTGATGATGTGTATATTTTGCTGGAAGTTTGCTGTAGCAGATATTTCTTGATGCAAGACCATTTTTCTTGAGGATGTTTCTGTTAGAATTTTCTGCTACCTTGATAAAGAGCCTGTTTAAAATCAGCCTGACATTACGTATGTTGTATGATGCTTACCTTTAGTTTTTAGTGAAGAACATTTTGTAGGATAGGGAAAAGTATTGTGAAGATCTTGGTCCTGATTTTGTTAATGATGCACTTCCTATGTGCAGCCCAGAATAATGCAAGGTTGCACCAGGTAGAAGTGACTTGGGACCCTGTTGCCTGAGATTTCTGTCCCACCTGGTCCCACGGTCGTTCCATACCAAAGAAACACATAGAGGTCTACAATAATCATAAACTGGTTGGCCTATTAGCTCAAGCTTCTTATTAACTCTTACATCCTACATTAAACCATAATTCTTTTCTGTGTGGGTCACGTGGCTTGGTACCTTTTATCAGTGAGGCATTCTCATCTTGCTTCCTCTGCATTACAATTGCAGACTGACTCTTTCCTCTTCCCAGAATTCTCCTGTTTTCATTGCCCCACCTCTACTTCCTGCCTGGTCGCCCCGTCTATATACCAAATAGACCAGTCTACCCCTTTCTCCCTTTATTATTCCTCTATAGTCTTTCTTAAGTGATACACATATTCATGTACACACAAATATTTAGGCTGCATTTATAGAAATCTGGAAAGTGCCCCTTTAAAAAAATAAAACAAAACAAAAACCCCTGAGGTTTGTCCTTTTACTATGGGATTTCTTATAATCTGTAATATCCTAAAAGTCACGAGCTGCAAAAAGATTAGTTACAGTATTAACCATGTTTAACATGTTATTTTTTTTAACTTTTCTTCTTCCTAGGACATCTTTGAATATCTCACACAAAACAATAAAATTCTAAAAAAAAACTTGGCAGTGGCGTGGATGGGAGGCTTTAGTGAGCCAATATCCCAATCAATGACACATCCTTGATAATCTAATTTTTTCCACAAATCCTCACCTCAGTAAAGGTTTCTCCAGCTCCCAATAGCATCATCACCTGGTGACTACATCCTGAACACATGAGCACAGCTGAATGTATGACTTAAGTGGATCTCTTGGATTATGTGGCTATTTCCATCAACCAGAATGCTTCCCAGAGACTGAGGGCTGGCTAGAAAGTCATATTGTACCCCTTGTACCTGGTATATTGAAGGCATTGAAAATACACTGAATAAACAACATTCTAATGTTGTGACTTTCTGATTGGGTCAGATCTCTAGAGGTATCAAAGAAAATGTCTGCTATACAGCTTATTAGCTTATCAACTCAGAATTCTCTTGATGGGGAAAAAATAAAAGTAGTCATGAATTCATTCCTTCTTTTACCTCCACATAAGTAAGTAGGTACTGGAGCCTATTCAAATCCTACCAAGCCATTTACTTTTAATGACAATTTAGGCAAGTTAAATACCAATTTTATGAGTCAGTCTCCCTTTTGTTTTTAAACTGGAAGGGGATAACAACAGTACCTACTTTGATGGGGCTTCGGGGAAGAGTGAATGAGCTAACTTGAAGACACACAGAACCGAGTTGGTAACCGCACAAGATTCAAAACTTAGGGGCAGACACTCAAAATCAAACTTGGAGTTTCACTAGATGAATAAACATTTAGCTGGACTCAGATTGATGAATGTACTGTCTTTGTCCAACTATTACAAAAATATTAGGATAAAAGAGGTTCTTACAGACAATGAAAAATTGCCATTCATGCTATTATGAGTTATTTTTAATCATAATTCAATGAAAAGTTAAGATTTTATGATATTTATATTCCTCTCTTAGAAGACTCAACCAAGGAATCTTGACTTACGAATCCTTTACAGAAAGGATCTATCTGATAGCCTTCTCTTATAAAAGCCTGCACTTTTCCAAAGCTAAAGCCTCCCCATGATAATTCTTCAAACTTCATTAGCCAAGGGCAAAGACAATCTACATCTTAAAAATTACATTTATTTTTTCCTCTAGGCTACTTCAGCCCCACTCCTTTTTACTTCAGTAAGAAAAATCCTTAGTAATTTAACCCGAGCCATAAATGGAACCCACATTCAACCTTCCATCACTCCCACACGCTACTGCATTGTAAAGGGAGGGCTCTTGAGAGAGTGGTGATGCCACAGGAATGACGCAGAACCTGAGCACCTATTGACCTATGCACACGTGGGAAGTCAGTGTCACAGACAGGTTTATAAAAGATAGACAATGCAGGAATGAGCCTGTTTAGTCTTTTAACATATGTTTTTATATGAGTCAGCCAGCAAGGTGTGAGTTTATCCATTTTCTCCTTCTTAGTCTAGAGGCCCTCGTTTAGCATTTCTGCTTAACTGCAAGAGACATTATCTTTGGTGACACAGAGCTCCTAAATAAAATGACCAAGCAAGTCTCAAATATTCTAAATTTAAATTTTAAATTCAAGTCAGTATTTTAAGTAGCTTTCTAATGTATTTTACATATGCTTTTCAGAATATCTTCCCATTTCCTACTTGCTTGGTGTTATAACACTAGAGTAAAACCCATATAATCCTTTATCTAAGAAACAACTATATCTTGATTCCCATGTAATTTCCATATTTTTTCTTTACCATGCCTCAGGGCAGGACCCCAAGACAGTAGTGAATTTAATATTTTGTGTGCTTATGCACAGGGGCATTTTTAAATGGAGAGGATCCAAACCTCTTCCCACATTCTTAATGGCATGTATGAACCCAACAGCTGAGGAACTATCAATACTTTAGGAATACATTACATGCAGAAGGTCATAGTCACATTCTTGTTAGAGATTAAGAGGCCTTGAGAGATGATCATAATCAGCTTCAATGCCCTCACTCCAAGGTCAGGAAATGAAAGTTTAGAACAGCTAAATGAATCTGAAAGAATTTTTGTGAAAATGTAACCTTTATCTTATTAAAAGGGGACAGTCTATTTTTCCTTAGTGATTTAAACATTCCCACCCCTGCCTTAAATTATACACAGGTAAAAAGACTTGTGAATTATCAAGATAATGATTATAGTCTATTTTCTATAGTTAGCAATATTTTAAATGAAAAATATGATCATAAAATTATACAAAAATATGAAAACAATTATAAATAAGGGATATAAGATATAAAATAGTACATGAAGAATTATAAATTATGTTTGAGAAAAAGATTAGGATAAAAATAAAAGATGTTTCCCAATTAAGCTAAAGCGGTTTGTTTTTATCAGATTCCACTGGTGTTGTACTGTTTTACCAATGATTTAACAGGGAAGGGAGCCACCACGTTGACTCCCGTAGGACACATAAAATGGCGAAGATCCAAGAGGTAGCACAGAGAAGGGAGGGCACACTGTTCTGAGCAAATATTCCTGCCGGAGTCAAGAAACGGAAAGAGGAAAACAAGGCCATCTGAAGCTGGGCACCGGTGCATCGTGCTTGGAATCCCAGCCCTGGGAGGGCAGAGGCAAGCAGATCACTGAGAATTCAAAGCCAGCTAGGGCTTCACAGCAAGACTTTGTTGGAAAAAGTTGAAAATATGAACATCTGAGCATCAGTGTAAGAAGCCTACAGGGGCTGAAGACATGGGATCAAAAAGAAGAACATTTACTCTTCCTGTTTGTAGACCCCAGAGCACAGGTGATGCTGTTATTTTTCTGTAACTCCTTTAAAAATTCTCAATAAATCTCTTACTGATCACTTCAAACAGAACTATTCCCCTGCTCCCCGTCAAGTCCAGCAACAGACACAAAGTACTAGTCAACAGACGGCTCAAAAGGCTACACCCTTGAGCATTACTGAGCTCATAAGTTTCAGCCTGGTGACCAGTGAGGATAACAGGATCCCGACCAAAGCAGGAGCCAACAGGGCAAGGTCCATACCCTGTAGCCCTCACCATCCATACAACAGTAAAGGCTGCTGGTGTCCCCCACGGATGCACTGCCCACAACTTAAGTAAATTCAGTGCTCAAAAAGACAGAGACCCGGGCCATCTGGAAAATTCTGTTTTCTGAAGTTCTTTAAAAATCAAAGGGGACTGGACCTCCTCTTTTTGAGGTAAGGAGATCTCTATAAGACAATGGGAGAAACTTGCTGCTTCTATGCCAACTGGTCAGTGAAAATTAGAGGAAAGTTTAGCCATAGTCAGAGATAACCTTCATTAGTAAAGAAGAGATGTCAAAAATTTAACAAATGGTACAAATCTTTGGTCTCCTGGTCCCCCTAGCTAACTATTCTACTAACTGCATAGCTGGGCCAATCATCTTTTTGATCTTGGTTCCCACTATAGGACCCTGCTTGCTCAGGTAGCTGCCTACTTAGCTAAGTAAAAAAAGAGAATAAATTCTGTTAAACTACTATTGTTAAGAGGACTCTTTCTCCCCAGATGAGCCCATGATTTGACTCATGCCTATAGAAACAGTGGGGAATGTAATAGGCCCCCAGACCTTAGCACAACTGACACCATCATTGGAACCCAGCTCATAGGCAACAATGCCCACTAAAACAGGAACAAAGACCTAGCCCACCTTCTAAAAAGGAACAAAGGTTAAGTCAACAGTTCCAGGATGCAACTGAAAAAGTTTCTAAATGTACTAACCTTGTTCTTTGGCTTCTATAGCTCTGGTTCTTGCTAACTGGAAAGACAAAAATGATAAGGCCTTGGGAGGCATGATTTGGGTGAGGTTCCTCGTGCAGTTGCCAACAGGCTATAGACGCTCTATTCAGCTTTAAGAGTCCATGAGTTATATCTCATAACATTGTCAGAGTTTCAACTAGCACCCAAATACATGTACCTCCCATTGCTACTCTTCTAACCTCATGGAACGATTCCTAATTAGCTCATGCATTCCTTCTGGAACTTTCTTCAGCATTTCAAAGGCCAGAAGTTCAAACCTAAGCTTCATGCCTTCTCCTAAAACTGTTCCTGCTCTTATTCTGTTTATTTCAAAGAGAGGATCTTCCCAGGGCAAAATTAGAGGTTCATCTGGGCCTCTTCTATCTCCTTTATCTCTAAAAGCCTGTAAGACCTGTGAATTCTTCTGGCAAGAACTCTAACCCCTGGCTTATTAAAAGACTCTTACTTGAAAACCTTGCCATTCCTCAGACTATTACAGTAGACCCTTCTCTGTATCATTAGTTTTTAATCTTATTTAAAATAAATCTCTGCACTACTAGTACATTACTGCAGAAGACAAGATGTGAAGACTAAATAGGTACTCTATGTAAGTGTCATACTGACTGTTCTATTGCTGTGAAGAGAACATGAACCAGGCAAGTGCTTTGAATTGGGGGCATGTTTACAGCTTTAGAGCGTTAGTCCACTATCACTACAGCAGGTAACATGGTGACAGTCAGGGGTTGTACTGGAGAAGAAGCTGAGAGCTACATACTGATCACCAGTCAGAGAGAGAGAGAGAGACAGACAGACAGACAGACAGAAGAGACACTAGCCCGACTTCTGAAACCTCAAAGCCTAACTCCAGCAACACACTTCCTTCAACAAAGGGCAAACCTACTCTTACAAGGCCACATCTCTTAATTCTTCCAAAACAGTGCATTCCCTGTTACAAATATGCAAATGTATGAGGCCATGAGAGCCATTCTTACTCACGTCACCACAATAAGCAACATAAGCGTTTATCTGGCACACTGTTAAGAGTTACAGCCTCTCTTCTTCCCTATACCCATTTCAAGTTCAAATCAGATCAAATCTCTCTGACTTAAAACATACAATCCTCCCCAATTTACAAGTCCAAGTTATTCACCTATGTAAGATAGACCTTCAGACCTAAGCTTTGACCTTCTGCTCCAATGTGATGTTCATGTCTCTCAATATTCTAAACAGTCAGTCTGCACAACTTGTAATTCTGCAAACATGTGCTAGAGTTTTCTATCTTTGTGCTTTCTGCATCCTGAATCCTCGGGCTGAAAAGAACTTCCTTCCTACTCATCTGGAGAAATTCTTGTCATTCTTTCAGACTTAGATCTGTGGGATAATATTCATGGAGACTTTCTTGGCTGTTTCTAGCTGGAGGTCAGTCAATATAATGTTACATATTAGAGCTATGTAACATTAACTCTAATAGGCTATGTGGATTAGACAGCAACATAGTTCACTTCCAGAGTTTTTGTTTGTTGCTTAGATATAGCACAGGCTTAATCCTGAAGTTCTTTTTGTGTATTTCGTCCCTTGAATAGCATCATATCAAGTATTGGTCATGAATCATTTTTTGTGTTCTAGTAGTACAGAAGCAAACACATTTGATTCCCTACCTCAGGGACCACAGTAGGCTGGCAGATTCAAAGAACAAACAACTACAATGGGAACTATAGCATGGGTCCTAGGCAACAATGGTCCTTATATTCCCAATAGATGAAAGTACTCTATACATAGAGATTGAATTTATTTATTTGATAAATAGAGCCTATTCTAAAGAGATTAAGTTATTTGACTTTTGAAAGACATGGGTAAAATGGTAGAGAAAAACAGCCAGACTATTCTACAGGAAAAAGATTAAAAAAAAAAAACAGTACTGAACAACTGCCCAGACCAAATCTCAGAAATAATGACAAATTCATCTGACTCCACCATAGAAGGTGGAACAAACAAAACCTGGCATGAGATATGAGCACCTGTATGGGGTAAAAGGTGATGGGGCCAACTTGTTTTTAAAGTTAAAAAGAACTGAGAAAGTAAGACTCTGGCAAACATGCCTTCTCTGTCCACCTCCTCTGGGAGGACATCAGGTCATCTGCATTCATTTATTAGGCGAAACTGCTCATGGGACTACTTGAGCAGTCCCACTTTTACCAACAAAGAAACTCAGTGATTGATGGTCTATCCTCGTCCATGCTTGTGTCACTCCTATGGCATGTTCTTCCTAGTTAAACAGGCATTTTGAGGCTACTTATTTACCTTGCCTTTTCCTTAGTGGATTATAGATTTCCTGATGGCATAGACTATGCCTCTGCCTCTTATCATATCCTGATGGTGGCCCTGGGTATAAGGCCAAGTGTTGAATACATGAGGGGAAGATGAGAAAATGAAGAAAACAATGTCCTTGAAAGATGACTTCCACTTGTCTCACCTTATGTTGAGAACACCAAATCTCTGAGGTAGCAGCAAGAACAGCAGTGAGCAAAACTGTTAATACTTTACCACACATATTCTCTCTTTTAGACCACACAGCTCCCCTCATAGAGCAACTAAGAATTAAATATGTAAGTGTTGAAGAAACACAAATGTTCCTCTAAGAAAAGGAAGGCTGGTGAAAGATTTTAGATGTAGGTCTTAAAATAAACTGGAAACATCCAAGGATGCAACAGTTACTTCAAGGAAAAAAACAGTAATGCAAGAGGACAGTTTCAAGGGCTCTTGGAAGAAGTGGAAAGTTACAAGTAAGTATATTACAGATTTGCTTTAAGAGAAACGAAAAAGCCCATATGGCAAGATCTGTACATGAAGTTGTGGTTTGGATGGAAGTAGACAAGTCACAACACTGCTCTACATGAACTCATCTGCTTACATACATCCTCCATCCAACTTCTGCCTTCCTATTGAATTCAGCCAGAGAAACCCAGTTAAACTCACATGAAAAGGAAAAACAAAACGAAACCAGTTTGGAGGAGATGTGACACCCCATACATGCTTATGAGTCAAGCTTGGGTGGGGGCAATGTTAACAAGGGGATATCAAACTATTTTGGGCTATGTGTGCTCTCAGGTTCTTCCTTGCTAACCTATCCCACCCAGATATTTTACTAATTGGAACTTCACAATTGTAGCAGAAGCCTTAAGCTGTAATTTGGTACATCTGCTTAGAAATGTGACTGGAATCTCAAATGATATCATTGTAACACTGGAAATGGTGAATACTAGTGCAATTACAAACAACCATTAAGAAAAATACTTATAAATGTCACTTTGTCAGAAAAAGACACAGACAGGCCACAACTCAATGGAAGAAATTCAAGGTGCCTTTGTGATCATGAAATATGCTGGACTTCCAAATATTTGAGGCCCATTTATAGAACATGGCATTCAAAAGATTCCATAAACCAATTCAGGGAATAAGTACTTTCTTCCAAAATAAGCCTGGGGATAAATTACTAGCAATTTCTGTCCAAATATTCCGATTCATCTTTTAGAAAAGTCTGTGTTTCCCCAAAGTAGGTCTTCTTAAATCTTGCCAATGGAAGAGTTCAATACACCATCAGCACTTATCCTTCAGGTACCAGACTTAGAAGCTGGATTCCTCAAAGCATTAAAGACTCTGACTGTTTGGCTTTACAGTCACAGGTTGAGAGCTGGAAGGTGGTGGCACATGCCTTTATTCCTAACACTTGGGAGGCAGAGACAGGTGGATCTCTGTGAATTCAAAGCCAGGCTGGTCTGCAGAGTGAGTTCTAGGACAGGCAGGGCTACACAGAGAAACCCTATCTTGAAAGAACAAAAATGAAAACCAAAAACACAGGTTAAATATCTTTAATCCAGTCAGGCAATGGTGGCACACACCTTTAATCCCTAAAAAACAGAAACGGGTGGATCTCTGTGAGTAGAGGCCAGCTTGGTCTACAGAGTGAGTTCCAAGACAGCCAGGATTGTTGTATAGAGAAACCCTGTCTCAGAAAACTTATATATATATATCAGAGCCTGGAGAAAATGTATGCTACGGGTGGTCCTCTCAAGGAAGAGAGGAACCATGAGGAAGCCTGCACAAGGGCTTCTGCAGAAGCTACCCATTCCCATGCAATTCAGTTGTGTCACCTTATGACTTATTACTATTCCTTACAATATTTATTACTATAATAAATCTTACCAGTAGATACAATGATGTGTTGGATTCCATAGGAGCTTCCAAAGTTATTTATTTATTTATTTATTTATTTATTTATTTATTATGTATATAATATTCTGTCTGTGTGTATGTATGTCTGCAGGCCAGAAGAGGACACCTCATTACAGATGGTTGTGAGCCACCATGTGGTTGCCAGGAATTGAACTCAGGACCTTTGGAAGAACAGGCAATGCTCTTAACCACTGAGCCATCTCTCCAGCCTCGAGGAATTTTTTTTTTATTAGTTAAATCATTTGAAGTGGGAAGACCCACCACTATTCTGGATCTATGAGATGGGAAGTTCCACCTTTAATTTGGGCCACTCCTTCTGGTGGCAGCCTATATAAAACTTGCTCTCTCTCTACCTACTTGCTCTTGTTAGCAAGCCCATTCCATCATTGGCATTAGAACCTACTTCCTCAGGATCCTGGAAAGCAGATTTTCTGGCAATGAAGTATGTGCCTTCATGGCTGACTGACAGAAAACTGAGTCTTTGAGGAGATATTTTGTTGCTTAGTAGGCAGAAAACATACTAGTATGCAATCTGGAATTTGGAAAATTGATGCTAATGAATCACTAAATGCACTTATAGATTTGTCAGCAAAGGCTACAAGTCTTTGGAATTAAGTGCAAGAATAATACATTATTACTTAAAATGATGCTTAAAAGTAAATCTTACCTAGAAAATATTTAAAACTTTCCATGTTTCTTGGAACTTAGAATTCCCCAACCAAAAGAGAAGGCCTTTCATGAGTTAACTTGAAAAATTAAAATTACCCATTTTACTAAATGGAATACACATGCACACACACAATTGCATTACATGTTGGAAGGATCACATCAAGCAAATATATAATGCGAGGAGCCCTTCTTTTTTGATGCCTGACCTTGAATTAAAAAGCAGTAACATGCCTTCAAGAAGGATAAGGTAGAACTTACAAAACAACACTCCTCATTCCATCAATTTCAACAGCGATTTTCCACTAACATCATTGAAAAATACAGAAAAGAAAAGAAGTAAACATAGTAATACAACAAATATTTACTGAAAGACTCCACAATGCTAGGCGCTTGGTGTTTAGACACAGCATATACAATGTAGAGAAGGCCAATACGGGGCCTTTCCCATAAAAATGTCTTTCACTGCAACAAACCAACAAAATAAAAATAAAAAGAGTAATAAAATAATTGTATATTGTGGTTAGTACCTCATATTAAAGAGGAGGAACTGGCTCTAAAACAAACAATATTATGGTCATGTTATTCTGGGCCTTTAAAAACATTTTAAGTGCAATCACATGTCACTGTACACATCTTTGTTTCATATAAAGCTCTGTCATTCATATTTCTGTCTCATTTTGCATGCCTTATGGACATACATTTATTAATACCTCTTATTCTTAAATAAAAATTAAACAGTAAATTTGCACAACTCACTGAAGGTTATAGAATCAATTTAAAAGCATAACTGAAATGTTTTAAGTTACAGAGAGAAGGCAAAAAAAGCAGCATCCTGCAAGTCAAAGCAGGTAGTTAAAGCAGAATCAAAGTTATTACTATACAATTACATCACCATAAGGGTGGCATACTAATCCACCATGGTTATTTGTATTTAACACCCAGATTTTTATAGAAACATTAAAAACAAAGAATATGGAGCTATGATGGAAGCAATAAATACAGAAGAAAGAAGGGATGTAAATCTTTCTTTAGAATTACAAAAAGAAATGAGTCAATGAGGAGAGAAAAAATAGCTTTCAAGAGTTTTCCATGGGGGCTAGAAAGATAGCTCACAGGTAAAAGCACTTGTGATACATGCCTGATGACCTGAGTCCCATTCCTAGTAAAGAGCCAGATGTTTTGGCTCACATATGTAATCCTAACCCCTCTACTGGAGATGAACGGTAGAGGCAGAGCTGACTAGAGACTCACAGGCCAGGTTACCTGGAATTCACAGCACAGATTTAAAAAGTGGAAGATAAGAATCAATTCCCAAAAGTTTTCTTCTGACTTCCATATTTATACTCCCAATCCTAAACAAATAAAGAACAATGATATACTGGCCTCCTTGGAGATAGGCCTCGTGGCACACACCTACAATCGGGAGGTTGAAGCAGGAGGATTGCAAATTACAGGTCGAGTGTTGGCTACATTGACGGCCCCTGTTTAAAAACAACAGTTAGGAACTACAAAAGAAGAGATCATACTGAGCAGAAAGAGAGGGTGATGGAATGGGGTGACATGACTGGGACTCCCTGGAAGAAGGAAAAAGCCCAAGAGGTGGGGCTAGGAGGCTGAGGAAAGTCATAAAAGTTGTTGAATATTCCCTGGTCTCAACCAAAGGTTGATAAGAAACAGGAGTCTGAAAGCCCTGGCACAATTCTATACAAGTGTTACACTCAGGTCATCCATCACGACAGCGGTCCCTTGTTAGAAGTCTTACAGAATGGCAGACACAAACTCCAGCAGTGGTAGAATGACAAGGGTAAATCATAGTAACAACTCTCAAAACAATTCTGGCTATATTTGTGCCTCATCTTACCCTTTCTCCCACATTCTGCATCTATATCAGCAATCCATTTGAATTCACTGAGTGAAGAGTAGCTTTACACATTACATCAACCCTTAGAGACATTGTTCTCAGCCTGTGTCATGATCTCTTTGGGGTCACATATCAGATATCCTGCATATCAGACATTAACACTATAATTCATAACAGTAGCAAAATTACAGTTATGAATTAGCAACAAAACTGATTTATGGTTGGGGTAACCACAGCATGAGAAACTGCATTAGGATCATTGAGAATCAGGGCCCTAGAGTCCTTTAAAGAAAAGTCTGAGTTTAAAAAAAATGATGCAGGGCTGGAGAGATGGCTCAGAGGTTAAGAGCATTGCCTGCTCTTCCAAAGGTCCTGAGTTCAATTCCCAGCAACCACATGGTGGCTCACAAC
>NW_004949102.1:10321393-10334323 GCF_000317375.1 Microtus ochrogaster | reverse complement strand
TGGCTCACAACCATCTATAATGAGATCTGGTGCCCTCTTCTGGCATGCAGGCAGGCATGGAAGGAATGTTGTATACATAATAAATAAATAAATATTTAAAAAAAAATGATGCAATAAAAGGCTTAAGAGTTATAAAATCAGACTCTTTTGGAGCCAACAGCAGGTATTATCACTCCCTTCTGGTTGACAAACACTGGTGGAAGGAAAAGAAGAGAAATTTGGGGAAGGTGATGAGAGTTCGTTATTTTCTCTGCCAGTGGGCTCTTCTATAATGCTTTAGACATAGTATATTTAGCAAGATCTAAGTCTATCTATATTTTTTCCTCCAAGAAATATGTATCTGGCAGATGTTTAACAGCTACATATCAACAGTGAATGAAATGATGTAAAGTACATAATTTGGTTATAAAGTTTATAAAGTGCTTTAAGCTGACAGAAATAGGGCATATGGAGATTATAAATGGGCATAAAACATGGAGTATCTCTCTAACTGAACTATCCCATTTCTTTAGATTTATCACTTCCGAAAGAGCGGCTACTTTGGTATTTCCTTCCCATACAAGGTATATATCAACGTAACATACAACAATAAGACACTAGATTCCTCTGTTTAGAAGATGTATTTCCAGAATCAGGACACACAAATGCCCATGCAGGTGAAAACCAAGGCTTGGCTCCCTGTCCTGGCAAATAAATAGCATTCATTCAGAATGTGTTCTTAGGTGGGCCACGGTCCTTGTCAATTGTGCCAAGAGGAGAACGCTCAAGGAAGGCATACAAAGGCTTGGAACCAGGAGATTTTTACTTAGTTTATAGTTTTGTGAAAAGATAGAATTAAATTTCCAGAAAGAGTTGGAAGCTTCTAGAAGAAATTCATCTCCTATCCTCCTCTGGAGCTTAAATACATGACATGTCATGGTGCTTTTGAGTGCGTCCTGCCAGTGGTGCAGAAACTGATGACATCAAACAGGTACCGACAATGGCACAGCTGCTAATGGGGGCACCGAAATCAATGCCTATTCTTCCCCTGCCATGATACAAAGCCCCCTCTACTACTCTAAAACAAATACAGCTTAATTTTATTTCCTGCCTGCCTTTGTATAATTCTGACATGTCCTCAGTCAAACCCGACCTAGTCCTTCAATCAGGCCCTATTTTTCTGGAGATGAGGAAACAAGAGGAAGCTAAAGCAATTATTGAAAACTCATAAGCAGCAGCTTTAGCCTAATTACCTTGACTTTCCTTTTTAATTTTTCTATCGATTGTCTCCTGCTAATATGCAAGTATTGACTGAGCGGGTAGAGCCTGGAGCTGCTATGATAAGAACAGATGCCGCTGGGAAGCAGAATGTAATTAGGAGGCCCAATAGTCTGTGCCTCCCTCTCCAAAGCACACATGCACAGCCCAGGCTCAGGCTGGCCCCTCTTAAGCAGCTTTGCCACCAGAGGGCAGCTGCAAAAAGGGAAAACTACTCCATGTTCTTTGTTCCTCTTTTGATTTTAAAATAATGTGCTTCCCATATTTCTCAGCATATTATCTATCAGAACTCCCAGTTCTTCAACTTCAGGAGGATGAGGTGCCATTGTTTTGAGTGGCAAAGTCTTTTTCAAATGCTATTGTATTTAAAGCCGCAACTTAAACAATTGAGTAATAATGGGTGTTTATCTGAATGTTCATGTATCCCTGACAACTGCTTTAACAGCTATTAGCTTTTTCTTTTCTTTATCTTGAAGAAAAATATGTTTCTTGCTTTAGCATAAAAAATTTTAAATCATATTTCCAAGGTATCACAAACTCTCATTCTTAAAAAATTAAAACTTTTCTCTAACACTAATAATACCCTGTTTGTCAGTCATATTAAGTTGGTATTGCAGTGTATATGGCTCACTGTATACCTATCTGTTTTACAGGAGTCAAGATAACCCCTCCTGTAAACCAAGGTGTCATGTGTTCGGTTTTACTTAACTTCTTCAGAAACTCTGGGAAGAAATCAAGTAGGAACAATTAGCAATGCTTAATGAGCTTTGAATACAGCTGCAAAACTGTTAATTAAACAAAATTTAAGCATGGATGATGCACTAAAAGAATGGATAGAGAAGAAAAATATGAATGAAAGCATCATTAGATTAAAAAGAGAAAATGGAAGTCTAAAGACAGACACAGCAGAGATGGAGATGGACAGCAAGCGTCTTAAAGTAGCAACAATGCTACACTAATAACAAAGGTGCATCCATTACAAAGTGACAGTTGTACAGACAGTGGGGGCATTTAGTGAGTGGCAAACTGATTGATAGTAAAATAACTTCCCCAGTCCTTAGGGAATCAATGCAATCCTCTAGTCACAGGCGTAAGGACATCACACATTAGATCAGCAGTCACAATTATCTAGACAGCACTGAGAAACAAACTCATTCTACAGTATGAATAACCGATCAGAACACTATCACATAATGCCATAGGTGTTCAGGACACAGATTTCAAATAGGATTTAGAGAAATAATGTTTGAGGTATCTCCTATAATACTTAAGGTTCAGGAATGAAAGTTGAAACACACCCTAGTATAGCATGAATAATTAAAAACTCAGAGTCAGATATTGGGGTTCAAACCGAAAACCAGAAAAGCAAAGCAGCCAAGCCACTAGAGAAGTCGTATCTCTACCAAGGCTGGGAGATTGCAGACTAAACAGAGTCTGCCTCCCTCCTCTCATTTTCTATTCCCTCTAGTGCTGTGATTAAGGGCATACGAATCCCTGGTACTGGAATTAAAGGTGTGAGCCGCTACAACCTAAATTTGTTTCTGAACTGATGTTGTGTAGTCCAGGGTGGCCTTGAACTCACAGAGAATCATTTGCTGCTATCCCCCCAAACCTGGGAATAAAGGTGTGTGCCACCACTGCCTGACCTCTAGTGGCTTAGCTTTGCCCTTCTGATCTTTAGACTACCTTTATTTATTAAAACAAATAAAATATCATTATATCCTAAGATTTTATATGACCAGATTTAGAAGTATAATATCATGCCCTGCACAAGTCTTGATTAAAGCAATTAGTGTTCCTTCCGTTGAAGACGGAATGACACAATGTCCCACGGTGGACACAAAGGTGGGTATAATCTGGACTTTCTTCCTACAGAGGCCTAAGGAGAAAAACAAGTAGCTATGATATGATGTGAAATGGGCCATAATTATATAAGAACGAGATGTTAAGTCAGCTAAGAAAGAAGAAGAAATTTCACTTTTTAGTCATATTGGAGCTAAGTCTAAATGAATAATTGAAAAGGCTGTCAGGAGAGCAGGGAAGCTGTTAGCAGTGGGCACAGACAGGTCCTGGGAAGTTTAGGTCAACTAAGATCTCACAAAGGGAGGAAGGCCGGCAGGGAGGGAGGGAGGGAGGGAGATGCCAGTATTGACAAAAGGAGACATGTCATGGTTCCCACACACATAGGACTACTGACTGCTTTCTGTCCTTCGGGTGTTAGGAGAGGTAGTCGTCAGGAAAGAGGACTCCAAGTCAGTTCCAGTTCCATTCTTCCTAATCCTGTGTCCACAGTGTGTGGTGTCTACAGCAACAGGAACTTTCTCTAAAGTTCTGGGAGGCTACTAAGGACAATGGAAATAGTCTATACTGCTAGAAGATTCTTTTGAACTTTGCTGACCATCAACTGGAAGGAAGGTCTCTCATGTCTGGCATTCATGTTTTCATTAGAGTCTATGATTCTTTTTTTTAAATAAATAAATAAATATTTATTTATTTATTTATTTATTATGTATACAATTTTCTGTCTGTGTGTATATCTGTAGGTCAGAAGAGGGCACCAGACCTCATTACATATGGTTGTGAGCCACCATGTAGTTGCTGGGAATTGAACTCAGGACCTTTGGAAGAGCAGGCAATGCTCTTAAACCACTGAGCCATTTCTCCAGCCCCGAGTCTATGATTCTTGAGGAAACAATATCACCCCATACAGTATGACTTGATTAAAAAATGTGTGCATGAATGCATGTATTTTTAAGTGAGCTTATAAAACGTTTCCCTAAGGACTTTTCAAGCACATCTTATTATCATTTATCCCTCCTTACTCCCTCTATAATACCCTCCCTCTGCCTACCTCAAAAATATCACCCTCCTCATTTTTCCCATTTCCTCCCTCATATCATTGGCAAGATAACCCCAATGGTTCAATAGTTGCACTATTATGCTGGAAGTCACCAACAGCTGTCTAATTGGACTTAAAACCCACTCAAGAGGGCTGAGTTCATTCCTTGTACTATAAACCTAGCCAACTAACTACTCATGGCTGGAGAAGTCAAAGACCCTGGAGCCATTTTTCTTTTACAGCCATTTTTCTAAACTAATAAAATCCCTAATAATATATAGTCTAAATACTTAAACACGTGACTGTTGTTTTCAATAAGAAAAGTTCTATTTGCTGCACATGAAAGCTACAATTGCTCAAAATGCAGAGAATATGTGTCTATGGAGTTGGGGTGCCCAGCCTAAATGATACATTTGTACTGCAACCCTATACCCAAGACTCAGGGAACACAGGGCAGAAAGACTGTAAGCACCAGAGGCCCAGGACATCTGCTGCTAGATAGTGCCTTATAGACATGACAGAAAAGCTACACCCATGAGAAATCAACAATATGGTTGCCTAAACAAGACTTAAATAATGCCACCACTAGTTGCCAACATGCCAAAAAGATTTCACAGGGCCATGCCCCTAAATGAAGAGTTACAGGCAATCAATGGCTGGCTGCTAAGAGAGTGAGAATCAGAATAAGACCCTCTGATAGGCTATCTAATCCCAAGTGGTCCACACTAAACACATGTACATCCAAGCTACATTGAACTGGAGAGGGAATTGAGGGGCATGGGAGGAACTGAAGGGGTCAGAAGGAGGGTGTAAATGATGGAAATACAGTATTCATGCATGAAATTCTCAAAAAATAATAATAAAAACCTGTGTTTAGAAAGATAAGGTACTGATGATAGGTATGGGTATGTGGGGGAGGGGTGGGTATCAGAATAACTTAGATGACATGGGGAAGGGTAAAGAAAATAAAATAACAGGTAGGAAGTCATCTTCCAGAAATAAAAAAACCATAACAACTTATTGACTTCATAGTTGTAGTGTCATAGGGAAAGGATTGGATTTCTGTTAAATAATTTGGTTCAAGAAATAACTATTCTTTAGTATGTATATGACTGTCTTTACCAGGATTATTTCTGCCTCAAGTATCCTAAAATTCACTGCAAGTGTTAAGTAGGTAAAAGAAAACACTTAGTTGTTTTATTTAGAAATGATTTAATATAGAAAATATGCTACTCAGAATAATATAGGAAGCATTGGCAGAACAGAGAGTAAGCTGGATTTTCAAGGAATAATTCCTAGATAATATGTGAATAGTGATCTATTACTGGCACAAACTACTACCCCTGTCACAGTTAGCAAAGTGAGGGGTTAGAAGATTGCCAAGACTATCATGATTTCTTTTAAATGTTAGAGAGTGACTTGGAGTGCTACGGTAAAACCCTCTTCCCCATTTTTACCAACAAAACAACCGAACCACAAAGACAATCTTTACCCAGTTTCCTCTCCCCAACCTCTTAAGAGTGAATCTGCTAGGAGGAACCTAACTTATCCCCAAACACTGTAGCAAAAAGATCCGGGAAGACCTCTACAAGACACACAAAAAGGACTTAGAAAGCTTCTTAGTTCTAAGTCAGGGTATGGACCACAGGCTGACCAAACATGAAGGGCCCAAAGGTAGGGCTATTTCAGAGTGACGAGACAGACAGATAAATATAACAGGGCCTTTCTATTATTTTCTGTTATCATCAGAGGATTACTTCAAAATGGAAGTCACAGTTCTATTCAGCACATATACAAATGACACTGTTGATGGGAAAAACTGGACTAATGCTTCACGTCATCTTTTAATCAGACAAAAACCCTTTCTCAAAGGGTCTTAGCAGACTTTCTCTCACTTTTGTTGACTAGAACTGTATCATTTCTACATGCCTTGCACCATTACTGGCACAAGCTAAAGCACCAACACAACTGTACGATGAATCATGAAGAACCCTGAGGGGTACAATCTGAAAGCTGGGAGGAAGAATGGGTATGGATGCAGGTAGACAGCCAATAGGTTCAGGCAAGCTGTGCACCTTCAACTCAGTGTCTTCATCCTTTAATTCTAACACAAAGGTGGTGATATGTGCTTACTGAACTAACAAGGCTATCAGTACAAAGACAAAGAGTGCCTCCAATCTGGCAGGGACATTATTATAGCACATAGGTAAAATCTCAACAGACCAGGTGAAATACAGGCAGTTATAGGAAAGGATGAGGAAGGAAGTTTGTTAAAGTTTTACTCAGGGCAGAAAATAATTGGCAGAGGAGAAGAAATTTGATTTTTCCCTGTTTTATACGGTTGACTATAGAAAAGAAAGTCAAATCATATCTAGCAATAGACAATAAAAGAGCTTTTAAAGTTCCCAGCAGGGTTGGAGTATTTGCAGATTTCTTTTTTCTTTTAGTCAACAAAGACTAAAATTCTGATGGCAGTGAACTACACTGATGATGTATGCTGGCCATAATGGCCACTCTTCTGGCAGGGAATAATGAATCAAGAATGTGAAGTTTAAGGGCAAAGGCTTGCTACTAATGCAGATGCTAATAACTACAGGCCCTCCTCTATAACATGTACAAGTAACTGAAAATTTTATGGTTCTAGAGTTTTCAAAGGGTCATATGCCTACTTGTTACATGCAGCACACATGGGAATACATATCAATCCCCCACTGTCAGGGTCTAAAATTCTATCCCCAGAAGCATTCACTTCATACAATCTTGAAGGCAGCTACAGTGCCTCCTTGCTTGATTCATTGAATCAGATCACATTATAATGTAAAATATTACTATAGAATCAATGTCATAAATTAATGATGAAACTTTGAAAGAAGTTTCTCCTAACACCTTCATGTATTCATTATCACTACTGCTTATTAGACTTCTTTACCCTTAAATACGACGAGCCATGTTAAAGGACCCTCAGCTGCACAGTGGGATTAAAGACACAATTATGTGCACTACTGACAGCTGTTACATTGCTATTTTGTATTGTGAGGGTGTTGAGAATGTTTGGTCTATAGAATATTAGCGTTTTGAATAGAAAAAGAAATGACATAGAAGGCTTTGTTGTTATAGTAGCTTGTGACGTGCAACTGGGCCAGGCTAGTGTTCTTTTCCTCCCTCTCCATGTGTTTAAGGTCACACAGGATAGGAGCCTTCCCGTGATTTTACAGTTAGAATGGGATGGAGGGATACTCTTCTGAGATGTGAAGGGAGACAGTGGGGCAGCTTGACACTGTCACTAATTCTGTTTCATCATGTTAGTGGCAGCTATCACTCTTGTATCTGTTTTGATTTTCCAAGGATGACACCTCAGCCTCATGTATGTCGAGCTCTTTGATGGGGGTATCAGTTTCTGCTGCACTTGCATCCCTGGGGAGAAGACAGTGAGAACAGATACAAATCCTTGCTCAGAGTCCCAGATCATCTTGTTCTCCCTAACCTTTTATCATTTCTTCTTCCTGGTGGGCTGACCTGCAGAGTTCTAGGCTCTGGCATGGTGTGTGATGAACAAGCTTATTGAGAGTGTCTGGCCTGATTCTATAGTTGACTAAAATGAAGTTAGCATAACAAACCTCATATTGTCTGCACATGTGCATGCATGACTCTAGCTTTTATATGCCAACTAACATTATAAACAAGGCAATAAGAGGGTCAAATACATTGACACTTTGTTTAAACTGCTGGGAAATACCATATAATTCAATATCGCAGTAGAATACTTTACATTTAATATTGTAGGGGCACAGACAAAAAGCAAAGTTGAATTAAGAAAGCAGAGGCCTGACCTTTCAGCAAAAGTCTTTGCTGCCCTGCAAGAAAAAGTAGTCTTTTACTATAGGAGGCAGAGGGAAGGCAGGAGAGGTGGGAATGTCAGGTCTTAGGCCACGGGCGGAATTTGCATTTATATTACACTTCACAGCTCATTTTATACTTTTGGATCTCAGTTCTCCTCCAATCTCCCTTGGACTTCTCTTCCACTGCTACAAAATATCAAATCAAGTCAACTATTTTATTAAATGCCTCCTACATAAAAATAAAATTCATCTAGAATATATTCATTTCAGTTACTTGAAAACAGAACAATTCCAATGGCATGGAGGTAACACCTGGATTTTGGCATTGGGAGGGAATTTCTAGGCATCCTGGTTCACATGGTACTCAGACTCCTGTACCCAATAGCCTTGGCATTGTCAGTAACAAATAGTTCTGAGAATTACTAATAATTGTTACTTTAATGAACATTTTAAGTCATGTTCTCTAAAAATAATGTTTATATAACTAAAAAAATGACTAAAATTGTCTGCAAAGACAATGGGAGATACAGCACAGCATCTGTCTAAACTCGTGTTAGTTAACTCCAAAGAACGTCTTGAGGAAGGGAGCATAAACAGTAAAAGTTATCTGTTACCCAGACTCTCATGTGGAGCTCATTCTCCTAAAGGGATTTTCTTCATCTCTGAAAATCTTGTATTAAGCACTATGCCATTTCCAGCAATGCCTACAAGAAAGGTAATGATGCTGTACATTTAATTTCCCCAGCCTTCTTGTGTCTGCTGGCATTATAAGTAAATCATTAACAGGCTCAAATAGACTGGCACTATTGTTTGCTTCCGATGGAGAAATTTTATTTCTTCCAATACAGCAGGGGGATATTTTGGAATTAATAGCTAGTGGACACTGAAAGCAAGCAAAACTAAATAAAAAAATCCAGAATAACCTTCTAGGGCATTTAATTTGTCATTAATTCAAAGATTGGATAGCATTTTTCACAGAAGGTCCAAACTAAAAAGATAAACATGGGCATACAAGAACATGGAAGTTGTTCTAGACCAGAATAGAGCAGATATTTTAAAGGAAAGCTTGTAACACAAAGTATCAGGATAAAAATCAGCTACAGCCATCGTCTGTCTGTCTGTCTGTCTGTCTGTCTGTCTCTCTCACACGCACGCACACACACACACACACACACACACACAATGATTAGGTGAGATACAAGCAAGTAGAAACCTCAAGTTGTAGTTCCATGCTAAACTTAAGTAACTGAAACAAGAGGGATCTATATAAGCTGGGACACACATGGCAGAATCCTTCCACCCAGTTCATAAGGCATGAGGCTGGGGAACAACAGCCAGCAGCCCCATTTAGCTGGAACATGATGACTCTGAGGAAGAATGATGGGTCTGAGGTGGAAATGCTGGCAGGGAGTCTTTAATCAAGTGTCTTGAATTTCATGCTATGTCTTTACATTTGGTATGGTCAATGAGGAGCCTTGGAAGGCTTTAAAGAATAGTGAAATTATTGAAGCAGTGCCTGAAAACCAATACTCCACCACTGTGTAGGATCCACTACTGACAGCGAGGAAATTATTACAATTGTCTGTACACAGCCAGAAAAAAGATTAATGACTGTGGAAATAGGAAAAGAATAGCAAATTAAGAAGTGATATTTAAGATAGGCTATACAGGACTTAGATAATCACTAGCAGTGACAAAAAGGAAGATGAAGGTGAAGATAAGGATGATGGAAAAGCAGAAGCAAGTAGGGACATTTTAGAAAAATAGCATGCTCTTCTTGACATGAGTGCCAACAGTACATGAGGGAAGGATGTCTACAGGGAATTTTGTAATGGCGATCCTAGCTGTGGATAGAAATCAGGTTGTTAGTTTCTATACAAGGAAGTAAGGTCACCAGTTTAGATAACACAGATGCAATGATCCACTGTTGTCATTTGGGCAGACAGTAACTCAGGAAGAGGAAAAGAAGGGGAGTCAAGAGAGAACAGAAAAAAAAGGAATTGAGAAAGGTGGGGAAACTGAAAACAGTTTCGTCTGTAAACACTTATGAGGGTAAGGAGTAGGTTTCCACAAGAACCAGTAATAGCAGAAGGGCGCAAAATGTTGACATTTACAGCTAGGGGCTTTCTGCAGTGACAGCACAGTGGTTCTCTGCCACAGCTGCATGTAATAATTCTCTGGAAGAGTTTTAAAATGATCAACAGACATGATCAATGCATCAATTAAATAAGAAATTATCATGATAGTTTACAGGCATCCTAGATTTCACAGCAACTCCTATTCAAATGCAGCCAAGGCTAATATTTACACAAAACAACAAAGTAGGAATGTTCAAAAACAAAACCAAACAAACTGGAGTCAGCGGGTAACAAACGGGGAGAAGGAGCCCAGTCTACTTTCCAGAGAAACTTGGTACAGAAAAGAAGGCAGTGTCTTAGCAGACGGCAGGTAAAGGGAAAGTTTCTTCAGGAATGTAGAGAACAAGAAAGTAGAGAGGCATAAAGAAAAGGTATGATGGGTTTAGAAAACATAAATACACTAGAATACAGATGTTAGATTGAAAAACAAAAATGAAGAGCAGGAAGAACTGAAAATTAAAAGCACAAATAGAAATTTAGTTCCATAAGGATGGGTTAGTCCTTACAAAAACAAACAAACAAAAGGATAGATGAGGGAGAGACAGACAGAACTCTAGGTAGAAAGCAACAAGATCTCAAACATGAATTAACAAATTGGTAAAACCAAAAAAGCTTCTGGATCTGGGGACAGATATGCTGCTATTACTTTCTTCTTTTGAGGAGAAAAAGAGAAAAGGATCCTATCTACATGTATAGCAAAGAAAGCTCTACAGTCTAGAGCTCATAGACTAGAGTCCATGGAATACAGCAGGATGTGTGGGTGAATACAGCCTGAGCTGTGACGGCAACACAGTGGACAACACTTGTCTTACAATGACGGGACTCCACGTTCCACCCAGCAGAGTGAAGGACTGCAGCAGCATCTCAAAACGTAAGTGCCCAGGATTATTATCTGCTTCATTTTTTTGTTTGTTTGTTTCTTAGCTTCCCACTCCAGTCACCATGCCTGCTGCTTGCTCCCATGTAAGTCCCAGCCATTATGGACTCTAGCCCCCTATATAGCTGAGCAAAAGAATATCTCCAAACCAAAAAACCAAACAAACAAAATTGACCCACACAGGATTCCATCTAGCTTAAGCAGGTTAATAAATCTAAAGTAACTGAGCAGACTTCTTTATGAGAAGAGATCAGAAAGACACATGTCCATAAAAAGGACTTATATAAGCTTGGAAGTCATCTGGAGAAGATTTATGAAAAAAAAATGCATCAAAGTCAGATGCCAGCTGTTTAACAGAAAAAGAAATGGACTGCCTAAAGCAAAGTTTTACACCATCCATTCTGACTAAAGAATGCTAAAGATTTGATCAAATTTTGAGGTATGAATGGTTCTGAAATAGTTGTTCAATACCAAACTAGAACCTTTAAGAAATACTGACAATGAAGTATGAATCATGATTTGTTAAATTTCTAAAATTTCAGAGTTGCATGAAATCATTACAGGAAAATGAGAATGTCAAGGAATCCCTGGGTTTCTAGAAGACATCCCAATATGAAGAGAAACTGGAGAACCCTCTAAAAGCAATTTTCCAATAAATAGTCTAACAAAAATAATCAGAGATCATCTATAATTTCAACTTCATACTCATATTGAAAAAAGTGAAGCATTATCATGAGATAAGTGAACTTCAATGATTCCATTTATATTCTGCCAGATCCTGTTTAAATAAAATGGAAAACCAATTTATGACCCATCACCAGCTCCTGCTTAATGTGATAATGACTGCATGGGCTTAAAAGGTTTAATTTTAAAGTCTTTTTAGTACTTGGGATGTTCTCGTCAATAATTTGAGTTTTTAAGTGTCACCAATTCTCATCCTGGGTTGTTAACGGAAGCCGTCCTGGTGATACAAGGAGACTCTCCTGTGGACAACAAACAACTTAGCTGTCTAAGTTTGATCTGCCAAAGGCACTATTGTCTAGTGCTTGGTAAATGGTTTGTATAAAAATCCATATATTGAGTTGAGCAGAAATGAAATAAAGTGTGAGCAGTGACAGAATGTCAATGATGGAGTAGGTAAAACAGCCCTGTTAAAAAGCTGTTAGCTTGGTCTCTTTTTTATTCTAATAATTATATTCAAATATCATTACAAGGAAAGTCATAAAGAGGATAAATTTTGGTATCTGATATAAATAATATATTAATTTATATATACACACATATATTAATGTCTGTAAATTTCATTTTAATCTACAGAATACATACTGAATTCTTGGGTTTCTCAAAACATTTTTTGAGGCAAAAAACAACAACAACAACAACAAAAACTCAAACTTGATACATCTATTCTAAACCCAATACAACTACAGCTTATAGAAACTGACCTAAGTAATGAGGGTAAGTGCTTGAGCAAAATAACAGCTTCTGCTAAATTCCACACCAACTCTGAACCTGAAAGTGTTTTTTAAAGTGATGAGACTGATTGCCCTTATACTTATTTTTTATTCATATTCTCCACTATATTGCAAGTATAATGGCTATAGAAGTCAGTATGATAGGTTTTCATCATATCCTAGCAACACACAATGAATCTTCAATTAATGCTGACTATAAGGAGCCAAGTGTACTAGGCATCTTTCAATCTGTGTCCTCTATAAAAGACATAGAAGCTTTCAAGAGAGAGATGGAGAATTAATGGTAGTGGGGAAGTACTTCAATGACGTGGACATGGATGATGGTGATGGTAGAAAACAATGCAACTGTATTCCTGTCACTGAATTACAAACACAGCAAATGGTTAAATTGCTAAGTTTAATATTGTTCAAATTTCTTCCTTCCTTCCTTCCTTCCTTCCTTCCTTCCTTCCTTCCTTCCTTCCTTCCTTCCTTCCTTTCTCCTCTCTCTCTCTCTCTCTCTCTC
>NW_004949102.1:10274790-10321293 GCF_000317375.1 Microtus ochrogaster | reverse complement strand
CTCTCTCTCTCAGCAGGGTTTCTCCGTAACAATCCTGGCTGTCCTGGAACTAGCTCTTGTAGATCAGTCTGGCCTCAAACTCAGACAGATTCACCTGCCTCTGCTCAGACAGATTCACCTGCTTCTGCCTCTCAAGGGCTAGGATTAAAGGCGTGTGCTACTACCACCCAGCAGTATTCAATTTTATCACACCATAGGAAATCATCAAATGTTTTAAACCTTAACAAGATCTGATTGACACTTTTCTGCAAATGGTAAATGAGTATAAAAGGATATATAATGGACTTGCAGAACTATGTTAAATATGCTACTTTTCTACATAAATATTACTCATACATAAAGTACTCTGAAAACCCTACAGCTTTTCCCCCCAATTGCACAACTAGATCCAGTTTATAAGGATAGGACAGGCCTTGTCAGTGGTCTTACGCCGTCAGATGGAGGCTAATAGACAGCTGTAGAATATCTGTGCATCTCCCATAGAATTCCTAAAGTGAGTGAAGAGCTCCACAGTAGTATCTGTGAGCTAGTTAGATAAAACAATAAAGCTTTAGCAAATAGAAGAGGAAAGGAAAGATAGAAGACAAATGTTTTTATAAATTATACAAACAAAAATCACCCTCCCCCAAATTTGGGATGTGCTCTATCTGAAGTAGCTTACTGTTCATCAAGTTGACTTTGATTATTTCAAAATACCATTTTAAATACACCGATTCACCACTAAATGCCATCCTACCAGTCCATCATCGATTTGAAAGGAATACCAGCAAATCAAGACATGTCATTAAGGGATAATCACAGCCATTTCATCCCAACACTCCTTACTTAAGGTTTCCAAAATGCTTCTATGACTTTCAAAAAATGCCCTGTTCAAGTAGAAAATAAAACATATCTTACCCGATGAGATTCTGATGCTGTCACTACTGAGTATTAGCCATCAGACCTGTATTACTAAGAAAGAAGCAGAGTCTCCAAGAGGCCGCGACACCTAGAGGTTGTCTGCCCACTTTTTTAAACCTTGCTGTGTGACTGCTAGAATTGTGCAAATATTATAATAAAAGAAGATTAGGTCCACGCTGTTATTTGCTTCGAAGCCTACAGCTTTTATTCCCTTTACCTACATCTAAAAGAAGATAATCACAGCAGCCAAGGCTTCCGTCCCAATGCTGTAACATTTCATTTGTAAAGGTCAATTACTTTATATATTAATTTGGGAGGCTTCCAAATTAAGATTTAATTAATCTTCTTCCTTGGACCAAGAAATTTAGAAATTTAGACTTAGCAAATGAAGCTTTCTTAATAAACTATAGTAAGAGAGGAAGCTGTCTCCACAGATGGGTCCATTCAGAAAAGAACTCACAATGTTGACCACGACGGCTATTCTTTGTTATATTGCCATCTAAACCATGAGTGTGAATATGGAAATTATCAAAAGTCTCATTTAAATAGAATGCCAAGAAAAATCTGTATCTAATTAATAATGAAATATCAAAAAAGCTTCACAAAAATCTTACTATCTTTCCCAGGACCAGAGAAAGTAGCTGATTCCATAAAAACAGTCTCTTCTTGCCATGACACCCTCCAGCAAAAAGGAATACACAGACAGCTCTGCATTGCTCCCTGGCACAAACTAAACCCACAGAACTTGCCTGTTCCTTGCTACAGAAGCATTTACCTGGCAGTTACCTTCCATGTATTAATATTTTCTCAGTCTTATAGAAAGTACCTTGCAAGATTTGAATATTAGGCCAGAATGGTGAGACCAGAGTCATTGATTAATGACAAATGTGTGCAGAAGTCTCCTTGAATTATTATATAATACACTTAGTATGGTTACTGTTTTCTCAAAAGCTAACAATGTTTAATGAAATGGTGTAATTTTATATCTACTTAATAGAAAGTAACCATGCCAGCATTCACTCATTCTCACATTTCTTCTTAAAGTTTTCCCCAAGTTTTTAGTTTGTTATTGTCTTTATTCATTTTTAAATATTTGTACCTTTTTGCTTTCCTTAGGAAAAAGTTTGGAAGGAGAAAAATCATCAATACCAAAATTATATGAGAACCAAAAGTGATTATAACATGAAAACCTTCTCTTGTCATTCAAGTATCTTAAGGACTATTTTTTTTCCTTTTGCAAACTTTTTTCCCATTCTTTTTTTTATTGTTTTTATTTATTTATTTATTTATTTTTAATTGAGAAAAAAAAATTTCCGCCTCCTCCCAGCCTCCCACTCCTCCCGCCCTCCCCCCACTCCTCTCTCCCTCCCTCTCAAGTCTGAAGAGCAGTCAGGGTTCCCTGCCCTGTGGAAAGTCCAAAGTCCTCCCCCCTCCATCCTGGTCTAGGAAGGTGAACATCCAAACTGGCTAGGCCCCCACAAAGCCAGAACAAGAAGTAGGATCAAAACCCAGTGCCATTGTCCTTGGCTTCTCAACAACCCTCATTGTCCGCCATATTCAGAGAGTCCGGGTTATCCCCTGCTTTTTCAGTCACAATCCAGCTGGCCTTGGTGAGCTCCCAATAGATCAGCCCCACTGTCTCCGTGGGTGGGTGCACCCCTCTTGGTCCTGACTTCCTTGCTCATCTTTTGAGGAGATGGTTTAATTACCTCCACAGGAACTGGAACTGAAGGGGAAAAACATAAAAACAGGAGACAAACTGTTTTTTAATAAATAAATGTTCTAGTGGGAGTTCTGCTGAGAGATGGAAAAGGGGAGAGATGGTAATTACGGGTCTAAACGTTGGGCTGGGCCAAACCGAAGCCAAGGACAAACTAGGGAATAGTAGTGTGCTGGATAACTGAAAGACCCCACTGGAGTAAATACAATACCTACATGGAGCAGTTCTTTTCAGCTCACTGAAAAAGAAACGGGGCAAGAGCCCCAAAGTAGTTTACAGAACAGAACAGCATAACATCATAACATCAGAACAGAATAACATCATGTTATTGGGGGACATAATGTAGATTACAAATAGTGAAAAGGCAATAAAAGAAGGAAAGTTTTATTAAATATCAAGATAAATTACAAATAAATACAACAATTTCCCAAGTGAAACAGAAAATCCAACCTAAATCTAACAAAGAAAGGTATTCTTTGATTGATTCAATCTGTTCAAAACAGGTCTGAGACAGTCTATACCTCATAGTGCTATCTGCACTTCGGAAACAAAAGGCTGCCTTCAGTAAACACCGTATGACAACAGCAGTGGAAAGACTCAATAAAAATCTTCCCAGTACATACTGTCACACAAGTATTCTTCTCAAAGCAACCTCCCAGCAGTTACTTCAGGAAAGAATAACTACAATGTTCACAAGACCATTAGCAGGAAGTTTAGCACCCCATGTAACTTTCCCAGGCCGAGCTTCACAAAGCCATTAGCAGGAGGCTCAGCACCCTGTGCAACTTCCCCACCTGATGCACTGCTATAAATTTTTCACATGAAGTTTCAAGGCCTAATAAAAAAGTTATAAATATTGACTTTGGCTACAGTCCCTTCTCATTTTGTGATTCTCTGTTGATCCAAAATAAAGTAGCATCTGGGGACAAAGGAAGAGTCAGAAGCTAACATGCAGTTACTAAGTGGCAATGATTTAAAGGGACTTCATCAGGAAAGACAGAGTGCAAAACTGTAGTTAAGGCATAATACTGAGCACTTAAGTGTTTCAATGTAAATAATTTAAGAAAAAGCACATGCAAAGGTAAGTGAGCATTATAGTAGACAAAAGCATGGAGAAAAGCAATGATCTTTGAATTTTTCCACACAACTCGCTTTGCTAAATTGTTTATATTGAAAACTTTGCTTTAACCTGATCCAAAACAATCTCAATAAATGAATAAACTTATTACAACTCTCTTATCTAAGTTTCATAAAACCTTGTTTATCTTACATTAAAGGTAAAGAAATGAGGCCTACAAAAATTGAAGTTACTTAGAAAAATCACAAGCAATTAATAGTATATAGAAGAACAGGTATATAAAAACAAATTTGTTTTACATCACCCTCAATACTCACAATCAGTATTCTATTAATATTTCATATACATGTTTTAGGGGTCTAAAATAACACTGTGTATTAAATTAGCAACTGGCATCAAATAAAAAATAGCATTCACAATAGTGGAGTCATTCTAAGGTTGCAAATATGGTTTACAAAAAGACTTTCAGAAAGAGGATAATGTACCAAAAAGAGAAGACATTTGAACAGGACCAGATAAATGACCAAGGTTTCAACAGGGACTGAAAGAAGAAAGACATTTCAAATAAGGAGAATTTGACACAGAACAAGAACAGAGAAATTCAGTGGCAGGGCTGTTGAGCCCCTATGTGTGCTGTAATTGCCAATACCCATATTGAAATATACATGCCTGGTCAAGGACTTGACAATATTAGGAAGGCATTACTGAACTATTTCTGAACAAAGCTGTGGCTATGTATTACGACTTAACAAAAGACAGAAGAGACTGGTGCATGCTCAGTGACACAGTGACCAAACACCTGTGGAGGAACTCACTGTGCTCCACGTGGCATCTACTAAGTACCAATGAATCCCTCCTCAGAGTGCTTTAATTTGGCTCTTGGAACATCCGTTTTTGCATTGTTCACCCTTCCTTACAGTCTTCCTCACTGCCTTTCTCGTCTTTCCCTCCGGGATCTGCCATAGATCCTTAGAACCCTTCTTTCCAAACTGTCACTCGAGGAAACCTCATTTACACTCATGAATACTATTATTATACCTAACTATCAAATATGAACGATAGCCCAGATGCTTCTTTTCAACCTCAGACTTCTTCTTCTGACTAAGAGATGTCTTTCCCCCTCCTTTAATTTACTCTTTGTGTCATCCACATTGTGCATCTCCATCCCATTCATTTCCCTGTCCCTTCATCTACCTTCTGCTCTTGCACACACATGCACACACACACACATGCACACACACACACACACACACACAAACACACACCCATAAAATTTAAGAGATAAAAGAAAAGATGGAAGATGTAGTGAGTCATGCAATATGCCCCTTTATCCATATATCTTTACTTGCAAGTGTTAATTGCAGAAAGTCATTGGTCTGGTTTGAGGCCTCTAGTTTCTGTTACACTACGGATGCTGGCCCTAACTGGAACTCCTCCTCGTTATCTTGCTGTGGCCTTGTGCTGCGGAAATCCTATAGCTTTGGATCTGTAGGGCCAGTTCCTACACAGGCTCCAGCAGATCAAAGATGGGGTGGGCCAACACATAATCTTGGTTCTGGGCCTGGGTAGTTGCAGGCTTGGTCAGCCTGCTAACTCTCCCTTGTTTTCACCACCAGGGTGAGCACTCCTGCATTGCCCTGGTGAGTTCACCCTTTGCAATGGATGAGCAAGGGATGGGGCCAGTTCTCTTTACCTTCATGTCCTTAGGGTTGAATCTCCCACACCTAAACCTTCAGGGTCAGCTCTATTGTGTTGCCCAGGCAAGGCATAGGGACCACTGTCCCTAGTGCTAGAGCTGATTAGGGGCAAGATCAGAAGTCCCGCTCTTTGATCTCAGGGCCAGCAATCCCATCTGCCTCAGGCATTGATGGGGGTGGGTATGTATCTCCACTGCCCATGGCACCACATGACAGATGAATAATGGGGACAGCTTTTGCAAGCTCATAAATTCTGGGCTGGCTCACCTACATCTCTGCCAATGGAGTTGACTCAATTGTGCCACCCAGGAAAGTTTCAGGGCCTGTTCTCCCAAGTGTTGCAGCTGGTCATGGGCAGGGGCAGCTCTCTTGCCCTTCAGCTCTTCCACCTGACTAAGGTGTTGATGGACTAGGTGGGTGTGGGACACTAAGATGTCTTAAAACAAGGCCAAATTTAAGACACTTTCTTCTCTAAAATCTGCTACTGAGTCTTTTCTCCCTTTGTAAATGGCAACTCCACTTCACCAAATGTACAGGCCACAGGCTTCAAGTTATGTGAACCCCTCTTTTCTTTGACACTGCACTTGCAATCTGCCAATAAATCTTGCCACTCCAACTTGAATGGGCAGTCAGTTCATTGTCATCTCGATTATACCAGGAGTCTGTAAACCACAGCCTACAGACCCTCAAATAATGTTCTATTGAAGAGTAACCACCCTAGCACATTTTCATATTGTCAGCATGCATACGAGTAGCTTTAATAGAGGCTACATGACAGGCTGCGGGTGGTCTGAATAGATATGGCCCACACAGACTCATGTGTTTGAATGCTTGGCCCATAGGGAGTGCCTCTAATAGGGTCTTGTTGGAATAGGTGTGGCCTTCTTGGGAGAAGTGCATCACTGTGGAAGCAAGTTTTGAGATCTCATTTTTGCTCAAGCCATTCCCAGTGTAACAGTTTGTTGAGGGAGCAGCCACTCTGTAGTAGTGTGGAACGGCAGGCTGTGTCCCGCTACCCAGCTAGGTTTACCCGAAAAAATTACACGGAAACTGTATTCTTTTAAACATTGCCTGGCCCATTAGTTCCAGCCTCTTATTGGCTAGCTCTTACATATTTATCTAACCCATTTCTAATATTCTGTGTAGTACCACGAGCTGGCTTACCAGGAAAGATATTAACCTGCGTCTTTCTGGAGTGGGAGAATCATGGCAACTCTGACTCAGCTTCTTTCTCCCAGCATTCTGTTCTTTTTACTCCGCCTATCTAAATTCTACCCTATCAGAGGACCAAGCAGTTTCTTTATTAATTAAACAATGAAAGCAACAGATAAGATACAAGACCCACCTCCATCATTTCCCCTTTTTCTGTTTAAACAAAAAAGAAAGGCTTTAACTTTAACATAGTAAAATTACATATAACAAAACAGTTATCAAGCAAGAATTACAGTTACAATATTTATATCTATTTTATCTTTATCATAACTAAGGAAAACTATAACCATAACTAACCATTTTTAAACTCCATCAAAGACTCCAGAAGGATATAATATTACCTAAACAAACAAGAAGTCCAAAGCTCTAGAAATGACAGAGACATCTCGCTGTCTGGACAGTCACCCAAAGTTCCTCTGTACCGTTGGGGCATCTATCTTTGGCCTACAGGCCCATAGTATCCAGAGACATTTCCATGAAGCAGGAAATTACAAAGACAGTTCAGTCACTTTCTGCTGTGTCCTGCAGAATGTCTCGCAGACTCTCATGAAACAGGAATCCTGAAAGACCATCTCACCTTTAGGCAAGTTCAGCAGTCATCTCTCTGCGGGTTCTTTGTGTCCAGTTTATGCGACAGTCCAGGCAAGAGCAGTTTCTTGCCCAAATAGCTATCAAACTCCATAAGGAGCCTCTTCAGTTCACTTCCTGTTGCCTGAAAACCAAGATTTAGAACTCTCAGCTCCTCCAGCCCTATGTCTATCTACACGATACCATGTTTCCTGCCATGACAATAATGGACTCAACCTCTGAAACTGTGAGCCAGCCCCAAGTAAATGTTTTCCTTTATAAGAGTTGTTGTAGTCATGGTGTCTCTTCACAGCAATAAAACCCTAACTAAGACACATGCAAAACCTAAAGTAATTTACTATCTAAACCTTTAAAAAAATGTTTGCTAAGCTTTAGTGGAAATGTCTACAATAATTGTCATTAGCCCTGCCTGTGTCTCTGCCTCTTTACATGTATTCTTCATAAAGCAGCCACAGCTGGTCATTATCTAAATGATGTTATTCAAATTTAAATTGTATTGAATTAAAGTCTTTAGTTCTTTAGGTTCATTAATTACATTTCCAGTGATCCATAAAGGTATCAGTGGCTGCCTTATTGGGTATGGCTGATTTAGAATAATTCTATCATTGTAGGAAATTCTGTCATCCAGCACTGCTTTAAAGTGTTCTTTAAAGTAAAATTCTGTCAGGCCACATACCTCTCCCTCTCTAAACCCTCTAAAGGTTTCTATTTTAATTGAATGTCCAGTTCTGTGTTGTAGCCCACTTTATGGCCATTCTCCATGCCTCCTTCCTAACACTGCTTTGACTCTGGCTCCTCTCTTTCTCTTCACTTACTGGTCTAGTCTCACCAGTTCCTTAGTTTCTCAAATTACAAAGCATGTGATTCCTTTAGGCATGTTACACTTGTTACCTCTTAGAGAAAACACTATCTAGAAAATGGAGATGATAGTCTCTGTGGCATATAAGAGGTATCTTTCTGATCTCTTCTACAAAAGAAGATACTAGCACTGTTGTTATGAATGATGTTACTCGGCTTCTCTAACTAATTCTGAGAATGATAAAGTAAAAACATAGAAAGGAGTGATCGCAATGGTTCAAGGGCTAGCAGAAACTGGCTCAGGGCCAGCTGGCGCACAACCCACAATCAACATCACAGGAGCTCTTTTCCTGTCTTTTCTTCCCTCCACTGTCCTTACTTAAAAGAGCTACTTTAGTAAGCACCAAAGTAGTACAAATATTTTTATTTACCTTATAGCTTTAACCTAGCAAATCTATAGCATATAACTTCAAAAGTGAGTACGTACAATGAGTAATATAAACAAAAATAACATTTAAAAATCACACTCATAAAATAAAGAATTGTAATTTTTGGAAGCATATGAATAAAGGCAAATCTGTGAGATGCCTACCAGGGGAAGAAAAGACTATGATCATTTGAAAGAAAAAAATGAAGATTTCACACTCACACAAATTTTCTTTTACATGACCCTGATACTATTTGCAAAAACATGACAACAATCAGTCCGAAGAGCTAAATTTTTTTACTAGAAAGAAATTTTTGCTTGTTTTTAAATTGCTTTTATTGAGCTATATATTTTTCTATACTCCCTTCCCTTCCTCCCCCACCCCCTTCTACCCTTTTCCATGATCCCTATGCTCCCAATTTACTCAGAAGATCTTGTCATTTTCTACTTCCCATGTAGATTAGATCCATGTACGTCTCTCTTAGGGTCCTCATTATTGTCTAGGTTCTCTGGGATTGTGAAATGTAGGCTGGTTTTTCTTTGCTTTATGTCTAAAATCCACTTATGATTAAGTACATATGATACTTGTCTTTCTGGGTCTGTGTTACCTCACCCAATATGATATTTTCTAGATCCATCCACTTGCCTGCAAATTTCAAGATGTCATTATTTTTTTGCTGCTGTGTATAGTACTCCATTGTATAAATGTACCACATTTTCCTTATCCACTCTTCGATCGAGGGGCATTTAGGTTGTTTCCAGGTTCTGGCTATGACAAATAAAGCTGCTATGAACATAGTTGAGCATATGTCCTTGTGGTATGATTAAGCATCCTTTGGGTATATACCTAAAAGTGGTATTGCTGGGTCTTGAGGTAGGTTGTTTCCTAATTTTCAGAGAAGTCGCCATACTGCTATCCAAAGGGGCTGTATTAGCTTGTACTCCCACCAGCAACTAGGAGTGTTTCCTTTACCCCACACCCTCTCCACCATATGTTGTCATCAATGTTTTTGATCTTGGCCAATCTGACAGGTATAAGATGTAATTTCAGAGTAGTTTTAATTTGCATTTCTCTGATGGCTAAGGATTTTAAGCATTTCCTTAAGTGTCTTTCAACCATTTTAGATTCATCTGTTGAGAGTTCTCTGTTTAGATCTGTACCCCATTTTTAAAATTGGATTATTTGTTCTTGTGATGACCGATTTCTTAAGTTCTTTGTATATTTTGGAGCTCAGTCCTCTGTCTAATGTGGGGCTGGTGAAGATCTTTTCCCATTCTGTAGGCGGCCGTTTTGTCTTGTTGACCATGTCCTTTGCTTTACAAAAGTGTCTTAGTTTCAGGAGGTCCATTCATTAATTGTTTCTCTCAGTATCTGTGCTACTGGGTTATATTTAGGAAGTGGTCTCCTGTGCCATTGTTTTCAAGTGTACTTCTCACTTTCTTGAAGAGCTAAATTTATGTACTAAGGACATACCTAAAGGCCTGTTCATTTAAACTGTAGCACACAGTTTGGAATGATGGCACTATGAACCACTTTGTATAGTTTACATTGATTTTCACAGAAGACACTTAAATAGTTGAGTGAAAATTAATGGTGACCTTTAAAATGCCTAGAATCCAAGCTGATGTATAGAACAGTTGTCTCTCTGACTTGCTCTATCAGTTACATGACACCCAAGGCCTGTGGTTTCAACAGTTTCCAAGCTGAGTACAGAAAAACACTCCAGCCACCAGCACAGCTTAGTAGCATCCTCTTCAGCATCCAGCTGAAAGGATCCATTGCTGTGCCCCAAGTTTACAGAATCTCAACTTTTTCCTAATGAAAAATAAACTGCATTGCTTTCTCCTTTTCAAGAGTCTCCAAGATCTCCTCAGAAATCTAGGTAAATGCAAAGGTGACAAGAATGTACCCTTGGACAGGAGCCATGCAAATCTACTCTGTATCATTCCAACTTTGAGGATATGTGCTGCCAAAGTAAGAGAGAAGAATAAATATTTTGAAAGATAAAATTATAAAATCATATAACCTAAAAAAATGTACCCTTTGGATGAAACAGCTGAATGTTCATGAGAAACTGGTTTACTCTACTTCATATCTCAGACTCTTACTATCAATAGATTTCCAATATTTCACTGCAATGAAAAAATAAATTTGAGATATTTTAGCCTCAAATTAGGTAACTCTTAACAAGAAACAACCCATTTGGCTCTTTAGTTTTAACTTCCTCTTCTATGTCCCAGAACTTATATTGAAAATTGCATCCTATGTAGAGATTTCTCTGTGTCTTATTTAAAGTCAGAGTGTTCAAATTCAGCTGATACAAGGATGTGAGAGACTCTCAAATTTTACCCTATCTGCAAGCAATTAATACAAGTTATCGTGCCACCAACACACAGATGCTGGCAGAATTAAAGTGGCAATTAAAGGAACCAAAAAGGAACTCCTGGTTGGAGAATAAGGACATTTCCTCACCCTTGACAGTAGTCATAGCCAGTACTATCATTCCTGTGTACTGGTTCTTGGAGGTGAAGTCCCCACCAAGCTCCAAGATGAGCTTCCGGTTGTACACACACTGCCCAGTACTTAAAAAGGGGAGACTAAGATTTGGAGAAACTACATTTCTTTTTAAAATCAGGGATCATAGATTTTTAAAAAGCAAATGGGGAGGGGATGTAATTAATTTTTATGGTAGAAAGTATGTGAGTCATCTTTTTTCTTTCAAGACTCTTTTGTGAAGAGAATTCTCCTTGTGAAAATAGCCAGCAATGATAGTGTACTAAGAAGTCATGAAGAAAACCAAGAGAAACATGGAAATTTTTCTCTGAACTCTCAATCCTCTAAATATGCCCAGCAATTACCTCTAAAAGAGATACCTAAACCTACTAGGAGGTCATGGAAATTACTAATGCTTGTGAAAGACTACAAAAGTTCATCCATACCATGAGTTTTAAAATCAAAAATCTTACAATGGCCTACATCACATGCAATAAAATGTTTTTTGAAATGCTTAGCAACACTATTAGGAAGAGGAACATTACCCCTTGACGTCCCAACTTCTTTTTTTCTACCATACCACACTGACGATGCATTAAAAGAGGTTATCTATCATATTAATGGTTCCAATGATCAGTTTTGATTCTAGGTTCCTCCCCTATCAATCCTATAAAAGCCCAAAATAGATAACACTCCAAAAACATGTTTGATGATTTTTTCAAAGCATTTTTTCATCATAATAAGCTCCTATGAGTACAGAAAAGAGTATATTGCAAGGAGACACTACTGCTGATAAATGTGCAAAATGCCAATGTTTTTCTTAGGCTTAATGAAAAAAATGGAAATGAAGCTCTATGCTTTCCCATCTTCACTGAAAAGCCATTAATTTAGTGACAGAGAGAACGAGTTTTCTGAATTTCGAGTTCTCTTTCCCCTTAATTGGACACAGATAGTAAATGCTAGAGCAGGTCCACAAGAAGTGAAAACCAGAACCAAACTTCCATCTCAGCATCACAGCACTCTCCTCCACTGACTAGAGGAAACTGACAAACCAGAAGATAATTCCTAAATTAGCAGATCACATGTGGCCAGAATAACAACTCATTACTTTCAGGAGCCAGTTAAAGTCATGTATCACCCTTTGCTAGAATGCTCATTTTCTACATTGTTCATTTTCTACATTGGTCTTGTATTTTGTTTACCAACAATGACAATATTATTATTCGCAAAATTCAACAGAGGACTGAAATGTTTATCATCAACAATGTAAGAAAATGTTGTTCTGACTCCAACAGTACTATAACTTGGATTTATACAAAAAGTTATAGTTATATGGATTTAAACAAAAAGCAAGTGGAACAGGAGTAGGAAATCCAGGATATTTCTACAAGTGGTGGTGAAATACTAGTGTAAAACCAGTGTTTAACTTTATTGCGGGAGTAGATGCTCACAAGTCCCTTAAGGAAAAACTATTCCAGGTACTGAGGGAGAGATTAGTGATACAAAAAGACAAACAAAACAATGAGGCCTAGCACCAGTTCACTGTAGTAACTATAAGAGACAAGGTAGATAATCATACCTAATTAGTCACTACAAATCTACTAATCCTCAGCTCCTCTGCATGCTTCAATCCATCTATTCACCCGTTTGTCCATGCACCCATCTGTGCATCATCCACTGGTCCACCCTACCATCTATGCCCCTACCTGCCATCCATCTATCCATCCATCCACTTACCTATCCATCCATTTTTGGGCAGCAATCAGTTTCTAGGAAGCACTATGCTTGGCAAGGTTGGAGAACAGAATGGTAAACAAAACATTTCTGATGTTTATGGAACTTTGGCACCCTACTTTTAAAGAATCATTACATCTTAGAAAGGGGATATGTTGTTCTAATTCAATTAAATCAAAAATCACACCTACTTTAGGGAAATCTTGTTGTACTTGTTGATATATCCTATTAAAAATAATTTATATTGATTTCTTTGTTCTTACACTGAAAAGCCTCAAACCATGCCTACAATAAAGGAGAGAAGTTGATGAACAAGTTCTGATGAACACTGCAACTGAGCCTGTAAATAGGGAGCTGAAGCCTGCAAACAGACTGCATGCATCTAAGGTCAGAGAACCCAAACCTACAGCTTCATGGAAGATAAACTACTTTTAGCATAAAAGGTCATCTTTCTTTTTGGTTTCTTTATCATATATATATATTCCCTCCCTTCCTCCCCCTTTTCCTTCTACCCTCTCCCATAATCCCCATGTTCCCAAATGTAGATTTGATCCTTGTATGTCTCCCTAAGGGTCATCTTTGTTATCTAGGTTCTCAGGGAATGTGTATTATAAAATGGTGTTCCTTTGCTTGATGTCTAAAAGCCACTTATGAGTGAGTACATATGATAATTGTCTTTCTGAGTCTGGTTACCTCACTCAATATAATGTTTTCTAGCTCCATACATTTGCCTGAAAATTTCAAGATGTCATTAATTCTTTTTCTTCTGTGTAGTACTCCATTGTATAAATGTACCAAACTTTCCTTATCCACTCTTTGATCGAGGGGCATTTAGGTTGTTTCTAGGTTCTGGCTATGAAAAATAATGCTGGCATGATTCTGGTGATTAGTCTTCCAGGTACCAGTGAATCCAAGACTCAGATGGTTGCTCCTAGTGTTGGAGTTAGGGCCAAAGTTCCAGTCACCTCAGAGGTCATTAGACATTCCCAGAGGTCACTCTGGATTCTGGAGGTCATTTGGGCCTGCTTCCATGGAGGTCACTTGCTTGGGTCTGCTCCCTTGGGTTGCTCCCTCGTACCTGCTCCTGCAGAGGTTACTGGCTTGGGCCTGTTCTCACAGGTGTTCCTGTCTCAGGCCTCTCCTGCAGAGGTTGCTGACTTGGGGCCACCCTGGTTGAGGTAGCTGGCTAGTTGGCTGCTCCTGCATACGTCCCTGGCTTGGGCCTGGTCCCAAGGAGGTTGCTGGCTCAGGCTTGCTCCCTCAGAGGTGGCTCCTTTGTTGAAGGTTTCTGGCTAGGGCCTGTTCCAGCAGGTGTCCATCTTGGGCCTGCTCCTGTAGAGATCACTGGCCTGGGCCTGCTCTTGTGGAGGTTGCTGGCTCAGGCCTGCTCCAACACATTTTTCTTAAAATGTCCAATACATATCACAGTTTGACATGAAAACTGCCAATACTCCAAGTGGACTGGAGGATGAATCTACAGCACTATAGTAAAGATCTTATACAGTAATATGTTAACCCCAATTCTCCCCAGAATGCACCTTTCTCTGATGGGGCTAGTCTACTCACAGACATAGACATACATGTACTCATAGAAGTTTTCTCACCATTAATTTTTTGGGGGGAATTTTTCTTTTCAGTTAATATTTACTAAACATTAATAATATGTTAAATGCCCGTATAACCCCCACTACAATCATACAGAGAATAAATCAGTATTACTTTAAATTTTATTCAGAAATGTAAGGGGCTAAGGTGACATAACTAGTGATGGGAAGGCTGGTGACTGAAATGAAATATATGCTTCTGGGGTCTAAACTCTTAGCCATTCTAGCACAAAAAGAAATGTTATCTGGTGATGACCCTGGAACTCACTCCAGCATTGCCTATACATATTGCCTGAACCAAGAGAGCAACATTCTTCCCCATCAACTATCACCAGAAGTGATGACACCTTCTTTGGAAAGGGGGAAAACAATTTACCACTGTTTGGAGGTGTCTAGATACCTAGCAGCTGACATTCTCAGATATATTGTGTAGTCAGCTAGAACCAAGAGAAAGTGATTCTTTCTGAGTCTTGCCCTATGGCTAGTCAGAGAAGGAAAGAAATTTGTGTCTACATGGTGGGTTCAGCAGAGTCCAAGCCCACTGCACCTCCATGGTTTATGATATGAGAATTAGGGAAACAATGCTTTGTCTTTCCTTGCCAACTAAGTCTTAAATTCTTCCTCTCACTAGCAGAATCTCTTTCTTAATTCCTTCTGGGTAAGATGATACAAATGGTTTTATTGCCAGTATTTGGTGAATGGAGACTTTAATGGATACCAATGAACACAATCACTGCCTATACTACAGTGCCATTCAGCATGAGTCTTACCTCCTTATAGAAAATTAAGTTATCATTCTCCCTGTGAAGGAGTTCCTGATTCTCTTTAGTGAAGAGGTTCCTAGTCTATGAAAAAAGATATTTATATAACTCTACTAGCTATATTCTTACAGAAATTTATCACTAAGATATAGTCTATTCTTTTATTAAAGTGTTGTTTTCATACAAAGTATTCCAATTAAAATGTAATTTCCACTAGGTAAATTACATAGCCGTTTAGTAAAGGCCATTACTATGTAGTAAATAGATGTCACCATATACAAAATAGGCACTTAATATCCTCCAAGTCCCTGGGTGTGTTTATATCTACTCATTAGAAACTTATAAACACAAAGTATACGAAGATTTTCTTGGACACAGAATTCACAAAATCCTGGTTTGCTACAAGATGTTCCCCAACTGACAGTAGGAAGAATTGCTGTAGAATAATCCCTCTGTACACTTGTGAAGATGTGAGGTTCTCATTGTTAATAAAAAGCTGTTGTCCAATAGCTAGGCAGGATTTGAGGGGCAACAAGAACACCGGGAAGAAGATGAGTGGAGTTGGAGGAGGAGAGAGCCAGATGCAGAAGAAGCAACATGGGAAGTCCAAAGGTGAGGTAAATGAGTTCTGGGGCAGCACATAGACTGGGAGAAATGGGTTAATTTAAGTTGTAAGACCTGGCTGGAGACAAGCCTAAGCATTTATAATTAATATTAAGTCTCTGTGTGTTATTTGGGAACTGGCTGGCAGGAAAGAAAAGTCCGTTTACAATGAATATATAAATAATGTATCCTAAATGCGATTACGCAGAAACAGTGACATGGGGTGAAAAATCACTGGAGACTTTACGAGTACATGAGATGCACTCAGACACACATAAACACACAGACAGACAGACGGGGGACAAGCATAGAGATAAGAGGAGGGTAGAAAGAGAGAGTGAGGGAAGGATAGAGGGAGAAAGAGAGAAAACATTTAATGTGGCCTTGATGAAGCAGACTAGAAAGAGGGGCTTTCTACAACCAAATGAAGAAAACCATACAAATCCTCAAATATTAAGTAATATGGGGGAGGATCCTGGTCACTTGCAAACCTGTAAATCTCACCAAGATTCCAAATATTCCTACTACTGGTGAACCTTGAATATAGGGAGGTTTTCGTGATTTCATTACAATTCAATTCATCTTTGTGTGGATTCTTAATATTTCTCTCTGCTTTTTTTTTTAAGTGCCAGCTCTAAACCTATGGGAAACATCAAAGAGAATGAGGTATTTTTTAGCTTGACAATGAAAGAATGAATAAAGCTCATGTTTTTTATTGATATCTACACTCAAATAACATGGCATTGGTATGAACTATGACCAACTGGAGAAACACTTCTGGAGACTTTTTTAAACTACAAATAACAAGTGAGTCGTATAAGCAAAAACCTTCCGAGGAAAGTCTTCCATTCTGGATATTAGTATTTATATTTTTCTTTAAGGAGACCAGATCTGTACTAAAACCATCTTAAGTCTTTCAGTCTAATAGATAAAGTCAAATGTAAAAAGCATGTACTTTGTAAACAGGAGGGATTTTTTTTCCAGATCATTTGAAAGCAGTGTTCTTTGCTTTCAAGTTTTTTGTAAATTTTTATGTGTGAACAGATTACTTTTGCCCAAGACACTCTCCAGTGAGTTCCATAACAAGCTTTTGCATTAGGTTTTTTATTTTGTTTCCATTACAATATTGAAAACGCCTGACTATAGAATTTCCTGTCAACTTTCCCACTCGACAGTGTACTGCACACAGTAGAACTTGCAGTTGTTCATTGACCCACCACATCATTGACTATATCCTCCAGAACAATACTCAACACTTAGCAGACTACAATGTCTTGAAGTTAGCATTGTAAAATATTGTCAATCAATTGAAAATATTCATTAAATCTCACTCTTAGGCAAGGTCTTCCTGCGTAGTCCAGGTGGACTCCCCCTTGCAGTGCTCCTTCCCAGTCTCATACTGGGAGAAGGAGGCAGGAGGACTGCCAAGAGTTCAAGGCCAACCTGGTCCACATGGTAAATTCTATGTCAGTCTAAGCAATACATCAAGACTCTGCTTCTAAAAGATGAAAATACAATCAAGCAAACACACAAAACAATAACGACAGTGGGGGCTAGAAATAGCAGTTGAGAACAGATAGCGGTCAAGAGATAGAACAAGACAAGGGAAAGAGAGGCGGGACTAGATGCTAGAAAATAGGGTAAACAAGATTGAGAGCAGTGGCAACTTCAACAACATGGGAACAGAAATTAGCCAACAAGTCAATCTGAGGAACCCTGAAATCAAAAGTAGGGAAGAGTTGGAATCAGAGAGTACACCAGAAATGCTGGTATCAACCTAGCAGAAAGTGGTCCAAAAGCTAGTGTTTAAATAACACCAAAGGCCCTCATACCAATAAGTGCCTGTGAACGACTAAAGGGCAGTGTAATTGGTGAGGGAGCAATCTATTGAGAGAAACTAAATCCTTGCGGGGGGGGGGGGGACTGCTCAGTTAGTAGAATGTTTGACTATCATGCACAATTCCTGGGGTTGATCCCCAGCAATGCAGAAAGCCAATCCAACATTTTCCCAAGTGGAGGAAAGAGGGATCAGGGAAATCAATATCATCTTTGACTACATAATGAGTTCAAAATCATCCTGGACTATGAAAGGGCAGGGTCGGGGAGCAGACCAGAGCAAAGACAGGCTTTCTTTTTCTATTATAGCTCTTACTATGTTATTTAATATTTTTGTGTTGCTTATTTAAGTGTGATTTGTTTTGGAATTTTGTTTTGTTTTATTCTGAATCTTTCTCCTTTACTAGAAACTAAATTTAATGAAGAGTACATTATACCTCAGTATATTATGCCTACTTCACCCCATTTATATTCTCAAAGACTAGCAAAATATCTATAGCACAAAAAGCTCTCTTAAATAGATACTTCAGAGTGATGAAATTAATGGTGGTAAGGGCCCATGGCGGGCAGGGAGGGTAGTGTCCAAGGTAACCCTAGTGCGAAGAGCACATCTGACTTTTGGGATGGACATGGCATATACTGACACTGGCATAAACGACTCTTTCATTCAGGCAACCGTGTAGGCAGAGTGATCAGTTAGTACAATGAATGCATTCTCAAGCTCTACCTCCAGATCCCAGCACCACCAAACTGACTAGCTATGATGAAACACTACTCAGGAGTGCTTGAGCTATCAACACTTTGTGTGGCAATTTCCTGGATAACATCTCTTCTCTACTGTTGATGTTGATTTGGGCTACTTTTACCTTTTAGCTACTATGGATTTTGGTATTAAAAACCTGTGTGCAGGTGTACTTGTTTGGATCTCCCATTCTGATTCTTTTTGGCATACATACATACATACATACATACATACATACATACATACATGGGAACAGAACTGTAAAGCTAAATGTCAAGTCTATGCTTAATTTTTCATGACCAAACCATTCTGCATTTCCATCGGATGCTTTCAACATCTGCCAGCATAGGCCATTTTCCAGCCTTGGCCTTGGTCATGCTACTGGATGCAACAGATACTTCACTGTTGTGTTTTAATCTGTTTAAGAGTTCAATACTCAATGCTTCTGTTTTCTGCTGGGTACTTCTTAATATCCCTGCAATTGATCACAACCACTCTCCATTTATTAATATCAAATTTAGGCTCAGTAAGGAGTCTTTTCGAGTACCCAGATGTTGAACACAGGGTAACACGTTTCAAAAGAGCACATATTAGCAAACAAGGATAAGGGTTAAGATGTGAGACCTATGGTTAGATATAGAACCATAGGCAGTAGTCAGAAAATTACAACAATAAGAGGCCCCCACAGGAAATGACTCCTTTCTCCAGCTAGGAGATCTCCCAAATGACTGCTGCTATGAAAAGACTAAATGCTAGGGTATGACCAGAAAATAATTTTAACTTTCTCCTCTTCTTTGCTAGCTCAGCTCACTGCAGAAGCAAGCATAGTGTTCCAAGTATGCAAGGCTATTATCATGCACTAACTATAGGCAGGTATACCCTGTCTGACAGAGTCTGAGTTCCTCTAAATGTAGGGGGTCTATCAGTATCCAACTGAGTCTATTTTCCCTATAAATATACCAGAATTGCTTAATACCATGTACTTTTATGAGACACTCAAAAGTGATCGTGTGTATCTTATCAGTGGGTTTCAGATTGTGCATCCTTGTATAAAAATCCATGAAACTCTCTCGAGTTCCACTAAATCCATTTTTCTCTCATTTCAGTCTCAGCATTGCAATCCAGCTCTACAGGTAGCAAATTGAAATGTTTAGTGGTCCATTGCAGACAGATTGAATCTGCAAAGAATACAGCAATAAGAAAGAAGCAAGGCATCAATATCATACGGCAAAGCTCTCACCAATGACAGCGCTGATGCAGGCTGAGTGATTGAGCATTTGTTAAACTTCTACCATTGTGAGAGTAACCTATTATTTTCCTGGTTGTATGCTGAAATGCTTCAATCACTGACAGAACAAGTCAGTAAAAATGACACAGTTCATTTACTATTGCTCTTTTTCCATGCAGACGCCATGGCATATGGTTGCCCTTACCCACTGAACTGGGTTCTACCAGCACTATGCTTAATTTATACCTCCTCTTGTTCATTTTCTAAAATGTAAAATGTCTGTAATACCTGTAGCTGGTACTGGTGACTTTTCCTTTTCCTTCTACTTTCTCCGTTTTCACTGGCTGTTCAGAAAGCTTGATAACATGATAGGCTTTTCTAGTTCAGGATTGCTCCATTAAAAACATAAGAAGGATGTGGTGACCACATGAAAGCAAAACAAAGGGAAAGGAAATGGACAGCAGCTGCCCGAAAGAGCTTCCGTGTCTCTGACTGCACAATAGAAACAGCGAGGCTCTTGCCATGGGCCTAGCCAGTAGCACAGCGTATCTGCAGCCCAACTATTTCCATGTCTAAACCATGTCGCCATGTAGTGAATTGCCAGTGAAACTCAAACTGCAGCACAAGACACAAATGGTGCATGTACTCAGGACTGTAAGTCAGAGTCAAGACGCCAGGAAAAGCCTGGAAGATCAGGTAAGGAGGCAGATGAAGAGATGATCCATCTCAAGGCTATGCCACGCTGTAATGCAAGCCCAGATTACCACCAATTCTGCCCAAACGTTCTGTTCTAAAAGCCCAGTCACTACCATGACTATATTACTAGATTTATAAGCCATGCTATGCCTGATAAGAATTATACAACATTCATTGGCAAATATGTAGGATCTAAAGGTAAATGTTCTCCTCAAACAGATATCGGATGCTGAAAGGATAAGTGGTCAACAACTATGGAAAGGCATAAGCAATGACAACAGTAATGATAACAACGGCAGCTCAGCTAATACATGTAACACCTACTATGTTCTCAATAAAAACATGTACAATACTTGGTCCTGGGAGATACATTCTTGATTTAGCATGAATTTGGCATGTAAAGGCCTCAGGTTTGAGCTTTAATATCTCCCCACAACACACACATAAGTAAGTTCTTTTTCTATTCTTATTTTACAAAGGAGAAAACTGAGGCAGTGACAGATAAGCTATTTTACTAAGATTTCATAGAGAGTAGGCCAGTCTTCAAATAAGGAAACTAAATAGCAGAAAGTGAAAACAGATTATATAACCTGGGTAGTGGTGACACACACCTTTAATCCCAGCACTCAGGAGGCAGAGGCAGGAGGATCTCTATGAGTTTGAGGCTAGCCTGGCTTAAAAGAGTTAGTTTCAGGACAGGCTCCAAAGCTACAGAGAAACCCTGTCTTAAAAAAACAAAATAAATAAGTAAAAAAATATAAAATTAGGTAATTAGTTTGAGGTTTGGCCAAACACATATTAAGTATAAATATGCCGCTTTCTATAGGATCATATCAACACAGACATTAATTTGATAAGAAATACGGTATCTAAAACCCCTAACCTGTCATAGTCACCGTAACTTAGCGGTTCATCACAACTGGCTGGTAATGCATGAAACTGTCGTGATTCTGTCCTGATTCCCACTTACAAGAATCTTTTATTCTTTCCTGATATCATCTCCTATATTCCATTTTTTCCAGAAAATCTATACATTTCTATAGCATCTCTGCCTATGTCAGCCTTTGCAGACACTGTCTGATTATAATCAGTGATGGTTTGCTCCTCCATGGAAGAGGTAATTGCTCCTCAGAGTCGCCCTCCTGAAGAAGCACCCATGGTGACGCTTCATGATCTCAGTGAGGGAAAGAAGCTTTCTGCTCAGAGACCACAAGAAGCATATCATATCCAATTCCTCCTGTGGTACCACCAAGCCCAATGCTACAAAATGACTGCTCTAGGAAACAAAAACCAGAGGACAGAAGTACACAATGAGAGCGCTTTTCCAGCCCCATTAAACACTGCCATTGGTAAAGCCTTCTATAGAACTTGTGACCACAGCAGGTAGTACAGCCACAGACCCATGGGATCACAGCGTCAAACCGACTAAGAAGTTTGTTTGTTTGTATTCTTAAAATTTACTTTATGGAGGTGGGAAGAACAGATGAAAAATGGTCCATATTTAAAGCATATTCTTAATGAGTTTGGGGCTGGACACGTGCACCACTTGCCTTTTCCTGCTTGGTAACTGGCTATGTAACCTTAAGCAACTTACCAAGACCCAATGTCTTCACGTTTTGTTAATGTTCTGTGTGTCTGTTGTGGTGCTGTGGATGAACATAGAATATACATTAGTGTATATAAGCTGTGCTGAGCCACTGCACTGAACCTTCATTCTAACTTCAATGTGAATTTCACAGGGGCATTCAAAACTTAGAAGTCTCCATCTGCCCACTGGAATGTTTGATATTTCCTAATCTTAATAGTACAAATGCAACAAGGGCTTATGAGGATAAGCGCCTCTGATTCTTCAACTAATTTTTTTTTGCTAAGAGAGTCACTTATGCAGAATCTCCATACACATTCTTCCTTCTCACTGTCTTATTCTCATTATCATAAGTGGTTATAGACTATTCCACTTGGGAAAACGGCAGTACTTCTATATCTAGTCAGAGCATGACATCAGAGTACTGATAATCTTCAAAACCTCTGAGTCTGATGGCACTCACTAGATTACACTTTAGGACTTTACAGATAATATAAACCATAGGTCAATGCATCAAAAAAAATTTGAGCTATCTGTAGTATTCCCTATCTAAGTTAGAGCCCACTGTCACTATAAATAGGATTTCAAATGGGAAGATCTCAAATTCATCAGAAGCAAATTTGATATCATTATCAAATAGATTTCTAAAATGAGCACTTGCTGGGATAGAGTAATAGCTCGGTGGCTGAGAATTGCTTAGTGTGCAGAGGCCCTGTTTGAGAACTACAGCACCACAAAATGTAAAAAATAAATAAATGAGTAGCTAAAAATCCATTTTAAAATAGGAAATATTGATTTCTTTGTTCCTATTTAACATGTTTTATGCTTGCAGCAGCAGCATATATACTAAAATTGGAACAATACAGATAAGACTACTAAAGCCCCTTTGAAAAGGCAATACCAAAACACAGTAAGTGTTCTGTACTTTAAAGAGTCTCGGAGAATGGCTCAGTTGCATAGTGCTCATCCGGCATGCATGGTGCCCTTGGTTCTATTTCTGCCTGATAAACTAAGTAAATATAGTAGAAGATAACCCTAAAATGGAAGGCAATCCATTGGGCCACTAAGATGACTCTGTGGCTAAGGGTGCTTATATTCAAGTCTGATGACTGGAGTTGGATCCCCAGAATCCACAAAGTGGAAGGGGAGAAACCTTTTCATACAATCCATCTTCTGGCCCCTATCATACTGTAATACCCTGTAGTGACCTCCCAAGCTCCATAATAAAACATGGAAAATATAAAATAGAAATTTACAAAAAAATAGAAATTTACACCATTTTCTCAACTTATCACAACTAAATATTTATACTTTTTTACAAGTAAAAAGTTTCTATATAAATCCTCCAAAGTGCCTGGCAATTCCTGGGTGCTCAATGAGTATCTTGACTTCAAATGTACTACAAGCAGTACATATTTTTCTTTTTAAAAGAAAACAGACAGAAAAGATTTGATGTAAACATACACAACATGGTACGACCTTTGATTTGCTGGGCTTCAGGCAGTGAAGCCTGAGGTATGAAAGCAGCCCAGCACAGGTAATCTCCTTGTCATCTCCTTGTGCGTATCCTTGGCCAATGCAAGGATATCCTTGGATTGGAAGTCCTAATCCCAAATAATATGGTATTATAAGTCAAGCTTTAAGAGTTTGGAGGTGGTCATGAAAATGGCGTTTCCTTAGGAGACAGCTAGGCAAGCATTTTCCTAACACCCTTGGTATATCTTCTTTCTTTCTCTCTTCATCCTCCTTCCCTATGAACTCATAAGAAGGAATAAATGTATAATCCAGGAAATGGGTCCTCACCAGAGTCCAGCAATGCTGGTAATGGGATCTGACTCTTCAAGCCTCCAGTGCTTTGGGGAATACTTTTTTCTGGAGTTATTCCATTTGAGATAGCTTGCAGTGGCAGTCTGAGTTACAATCACATCTTCATAATCTTATGTCACATTCATATTAATCGGGAAAATTAAACCTAACTCTTTCTTCAGATGAAGTTTAGTCACAGCAATCCACCCTAACCTATGCCTATGAGTGGGAAAAGTCTACAGGGCTAAGGTGGGCTTCTAACCAGCAGGGCTCCAGTAACCTGGACAGGCAGGCTGTTATATTCCAACCTAAGAAGAAATCAACAAGTCCTGGAATGTTCTCTAGTTCTTCCACCAATTTTGAATTGAAAACTATAGTTTCTGTTAACAAACTAAGAAATTATTTGAGTACATACTCTTGTGTCATTTATATTTGTGTAGCTGTGTTATTTTTCTACTTTATGTTTCAATTTTACTTTCTATAGTAAGTAAGCAGTGATTACTGGAGAGGCTGTCAAATTATGTATGATTTAATCATCATTTTATTATTCTCACAGCTATTATACCTGTTCCCAACTGGACAGAAAAATCATCTACCCTACCCCATCCAATAATAGTAATCACAAGACATAAGTGATTACTAAAACATTCAAATGTGGCTAGACAAAATTGGGATGATTACATTCTGTGTATAATATATACATTGAATTTCAGAGGCTTAGTATAAAAACACACCATCCTAAATAAATTTTACATTAACGACAAGTTAAATCAATAATAATTTATAAGTGTTTAATGAAGTAAAAATGTTTATTTTACCAATAATTTGCAAAATTGAAACAAATATTGCTTTGGAAATAAAATTCCAACTGAAGCTCCTATTAAAATTCTATTGGAGAATTCCTATGTGAGTTCTTATTAGTCAACTCAAAGATACTTCTGATATTGACTTAGGGGGTTTTGGTGTACAAAAGGTAAATATGAGCATAGATATGCACGTTTGTTTATATTTCCATTGCAGGGTACAATGTCACTGACAAATCTAGTTTATAAATCCCTACAAGATCAAAACAGGCATATGCTGAAAACTACTCAGCTGCTTGGTTCCCACTTTAATAATTTATTTATGTTGAAATAAGAAAAGAATACAAACATATTGTTTATCATAAAGAGGTTTGTATATGTGCACATACACAGTAGCCATAAAAATGATACTAATTCAAATTATTCTAAGAAAAGTTCATATACGGACTAGCAAAAAGCCAACTAAATCAGCTAATTCATGTCATTATGTCCCAGATGCTGAACTATGCAATCTTTGAGTTTTAACCACATCTGTTTGAAATTTCTAAAATACCTCAATAAGAACCAACTGCAAGACATTTTCTTAATTTGTGACTAATGGGGGAGGGCCCAGCCCATTGTGGATGGTGCCATTCCTGGGCTGGTCGTCCTGGGTTCTATACGAACGCATGGTAAACAATCCAGTAAGCAGCACCCTCCAGGGCCTCTACATCAGCTCCTTTCCTTCTGAGATCCTTCTGTATTAAGAGCTCCTGTCCTGACTTCCTTCAATGATGAACAGTGATATGGAAGTACAAGCTGAAAACACCCTTTTCTCTCCAATTTGCTTCTGGTCATGGTGTTTTGCCTCAGCAATAGAAAGCCTAAGATGGTGGAATATCTACAAATTCAAGATAATACTTGTCCTCATTGATGTGTTCTGATACTCAAACTTATTACTTCTGTTTATTCCACCAGGCACAAGAATAAGTTAGAAGATAATTTTAAAATTTTAAAATATACTCATATGTACATGTGTGTACCTGCTTCTCTCTCTATCCATTGCATGTATCCATGGAAACCAGAAGTGGAAGTGGGATATTCTGAAACTGGAGTTATAGGGGGCTTTGAGTCATCAGATATGGATGTCTGAACCTGGGTCCTCCGCAAGAGCTACAAGTACTCTTAAGTGTTATTTGTGTTCCTATCTCAAATAAAACATAACTGTTCCAAATACCTCTTCATAATTAAACTTTTATTCAGAGGAAGTTTAATATGTGATCACACTCATCAGGTTGTGGTAGTACACCCCTTTAATTCCAGTACTTGGGAGGCAGACCTCTGTGAGTTCAAGGCCAGATTGGTCTACAGGGTGCGTTTCAGGAAAGTCAGAACTACACAGAGAAACCCTGTCTCAAAATAACCAAAAAACAAAGTCAACTCTGGTTATTCTGCTATACTTCTAGACAGTGCCTTGCCCAACAGTCATCAGAGAGGCTTCATCTAGCAACTGGTGAAAACAGATGCAGAGACCCATAATCAAACATTATGCTGAGTTTGGGAATCCCGCTGAAAAGAGAAAGAAAGAATTGTAGGGACTAGAGGGGCTAAGGACATCACATAAAAACCTACAGAATTACCTAGTCTGGGCTCATAGGACATCACAGAGACTGAACCTACAGTCTGGGAGCATGAACTGATCTAGGCCCTCTGCATATGTGTGACAGTTGTGTAGTTTGGTCCTCTTGTGAGACTCCTAACAGTGGGAACAGCAGCTGTCTCTAACTCTTTTGCTGGCCTGTTCCTCATACTGAGTTGCCTTGCCCAGCTTTAATATGAGGGGAGGTTCTTAGTCTTACGACAGCTTGATATGCCACATTTTGTTGATACTCCTAGGAGACCTGCCCTTTTCTGAAAAGAAACGGGGGGGGGGGGACGGCTGGGAGGGACTGGGAAGAGAGGAAGGAGAGGAAACTGTGGTCAGGATGAGGAAGGAAGGAGGAAGGAAGGGAGGGGGCAGGGAGGAAGGATTCGAACACATTCAAGTTTTTACCAATGGACAGTATTAAGTCAGTATTTAATATTTAATATCCTTTTCCCTTTAGTTGACAAAACACAAATGCCAAAGGAATCTCTGCAATCTTCCTTGGAACAGATATACTATCCAAGTCTATATATGAAAAATAATTGTCTTATCAACTTTTTTCTGCAATAAAAACATAACTTCAGCAAAAGAAGTGAATATAGATTGAATGTTGTTACTGAAATGATCTGACATACACATCTTGAACAAAGCCTACTAAACATATTTTAGTACTAAATCTCAAGTCCAAAGACTAAGTAACTCATGATGTGTCTCCCCAGGAATTCCTATTACTAATGAATAAGTGAAAGCAAATTCAAGAAATTTTAGAATTTCTCAAAACCTATGAAGCAAATCAGAGAGAAATCACAGAAACCCCCCAAAGCATTACCATTTCTATTGATTTTGTTTTCATGCAAGGTAAAGATGTCTTTGACATAAATAATTTGAGCCAACATCCTAGAAAACAGGCAATAAGCCTTTTCTAAATTTTGTGCTTATATAAAGGTGACCCTCAGAGATAAATCAGTAAATTTAAAGAACAGTATTGTTGACACACAACTGTAGAAAAATTCTCAAAGTTATGTTAATCACTCCAGCAGTGTGCATTTTAGCACACTTTAGTTAAGAAGTCTTACAGCTGAACAACAAACCAAACCAAAGAAATCGCAAGTGTGTAGCTTTTATTAGCCGATGTTTTCCCCAAATTCATCTTCCCTCTCTAGGCCATGAGTCCAGTTCCATTTTGTGAGAATAACAACCTCCTGTGGAAGACAGTTTGGCACTGGTAGTTTACTGAAAAGTATACAGGACTGAAACAAATGACCATAGTGTCAGATGAAATGTAAGGAGCAATCTGTATGGTTTCAGCAAATTGTTTACTTCCTCATACTTCAGTTTTTCAAGGGTCACAATAAATCTATCACTCAACAATATAATGTGAAATCATTTGCTCTGGTACATTCTCTGCCACTGGGGGAAATAAAACATATTCTTCATTAAATCAAAATATTTAGTGAATATACCCCAAAACTTACCCCCATAGTATCATAATCACCAGTGGGAAGCCCAAGTTTAGAAACAAAGATTTCTGGGAAATTCTGATGCACCTAATTCTAGGTCTGTGTTTTGCAGAGGTTTTGTCAAATACCTAACAAATAAGGCGTTGTTGATCCATGATTGAATAAGGGAGGGTGGAAAATTGTAATAAGCCCAACAATGGAAACAGTAAGAAGCAGAGTGGGATTACTGTGCTGTTTTGAAGCAATTACAGAAAGCAGTGCATTGTAACACTTAAATGTCAACAATAAAGCCTAAAACATAAAGAAAAATAAAATTTAAATAAAAACACCAGTGTTCAGAAATTATAATATTATATTTTAAATGCCATTGGCCAGTAAATGTGTGTGGGGGAGACTTCTGCATATAATATGCATTTTATACATGAATATATTGACTTGAGAATCAATGAAAATAGCCTCTGAGCCTAAATGGGTCATCTATATTAAACCAACCACCACTAAGACTCAGTAAACAATCCTGAAAAATAGGTGCAAAGAATACAAGAGCCAGAGGGTGAGGAGTAGTACCATAAAATGCTGTCTTCTGGATCTGACATGCTTTTTGCATATATCAATTAACAATAGCTATGTTTACCCACAAACAACCTATACAAGACCAAGTCAGACAAAATCCTTGCACAAATAGGTAGATGATCTCTAGGCTACAGTCCCTACTGAGGAGCTATGGAGAGTGGATCGCTGTTGGGTGCAGGAGAATCATTCGTTGTTGAGAATGTGCCTGCTGCTAGGTTTCTTCTACTCCAGTGGGTGGCTCCATGTGTGTGCGTGTACACACAAGAATTTGGGAGGGAGTATGTTAGGGAAAGACTGGTCTCTGAAATGTAGAGAATATTTATATGTCAGTCTTCATGTAATAGAACAGCATTATTTTACACAACGCCTCAGAACAGCTGTATCACATATAATACATGAATGAAGATTATTTTACTCTTATAGAATTTGATTCATGCAGTATCACTGTTAAGAGGATCATAACATAGATGCTTCTAGAATTCCATTTTCAACTTTAAAAATGCTGAGAGCACAACAGATATCACTTAATAATGATTACTAGCAAGGTTGCTACCCCTGCTGCAATTACCAACACAGACTCATTGAAGCTATTAATGGCATAGTTTCACCAACTTGTTGGCAAACAGTTCATGATTTTATTATGACAACTTATCATTGAATGATACTAAGTTTCTCCACTCTGAGAAGATAACTGGAAGGAATTCAACTCCTAAGAGCTAAATAGTGAGGAGAAAATGACAAATCAGTAGACTCAAAGTCTACTCTTTCCTAAAAATAAAGGGGCAGGAACACTGCAGAGGTGAAGCATTTGGCTAATGTGCATAAGACACCGGAGCCACTGCAGCAGTATTGAGAATGAATGGCGATGGCAGCTGTTCTTTAACCGTTCTCTTTGCAAATGTGGTAGGGTCAGAGGAGACAACCTAGATATGGCAAACAAATGAAGACGGATGCTAAAAAGAAATCCCACACTAGCTCAGAACTGAGAATAATAAAGGGTTATTTTTAGGGGCAGACTCACAGATCACAGTCCTCTGCACAAATGGGGAACAGAAACCGAATCCAGGAGCCAGAAGAGAGAGGGAATGCATTTTACATTGGCATTTATAGTAATAAGAGGCCACGCCCAAGCGGGTGGGTAACTTAAAGGCTACTTATGTAGGAATTCCTTCAGCAAACAAATAACTCTGTTCCTTTGGGAGGAAGGGAGAGAAACTGACAGACTTTCATAATATTCTGATTCTTCAGATAAACTGGTTATTTTCTACCCTTGGAGTATTTATAATAGCTGATTGAAGTGAATACATCAAGGATCAAATATGAAGGCTGAGAAAAACTCTGTGAGCTCCATCTTCAATTTTGTACTTCCATAGGTACAGGCGTGGAGGTTACTTACATGTCTATATGCTCCCCAGGAGGCTGGTACAGGGTTACATTGTTCACTCTCTGGCAAGCTACATTGCTTCAGTCTTGGGAAGTTTGTACAAAAAGCATTGTCACTGAGACTAGTTCAGACAATCTTTTCTCCAAGACTTCCCCAAGGCCCCATTGGTTTCTTTCTAAACTCACTCCTCTTCTGTTTACTGGGGGGAAAAATCCTTTGTCTCCTGCTATAAGGGAACATGATGAATTCTAGACCTACAATGAGGGCTTCTTTTCTATCCTCAGTGCCTAGAACACAGATGCACCTTATTCGTTCTTTCTCATGATTAAAATTCCCATGGCAATGAGTGGTTCTGGAATCAGTCTGTGCCACTTTAAATCTGGCCATACGTGTTTCTGTGTATTAGGAACTGATACCTAAGTTCTCCAAATACTCATTTTTCTACTTACAACAATTAGAGCATCGGCAAGGCTAGCATCAATGGACTGTGGTTCAAACTGAATACAATAATGCATTCAATGCAATTAGCACAGCACTATCATGTGGCATAGGCCTGTATTTTTATTCAGAGTACTATAGGAGACACAACTGATTCTGCCAAGGAGAGGGAGAAGGTGCCGTTGGGAAAAACAATGTAAGGGCACACACTGATTCCCACCGTGGGGTTGAGTGCTCTGAGCACAGACTTCTAAACTTACTGTGAATACAAATTGCTGTATTAAAACACACATGTCCTCCATTTCTCACAACTGGAGAGAGGGCAACAGAAGTGGGATCACTCAGTCCATCTAGAGTGGGCGTGTCTGCTGATGATATGGGACTAGTTTCATCTTTCCACTCAATTAGAATCTTCTGAGTTTGTAAGGAGGTGGCCACTCCTAACATCTCAGGGCAGAAGGTAAATATTCTGTATATCATTAATCTAAAGTAAAGGAGTAGAGACAAAAAGAATAAAAGTTTATGCAAAGGAGGATTGTGATATGGGGAAAGGGAAAATATTCAATTAGTAGTTCCTAGTTAAAGAACACAGAATAAAACTATTTTACAAAGTGACATGATTCAACTCATCATACATATATTTTACAATTACAGCTGTCTCTCACTATCCAGGGAGAACTCCCCAAAGATGCTATCATCTATGGATTCTCCATCTTACATTAATTGCTATATAGTATTTGCATACAACCTATATACACCCTCCCTTTCCAAATTACTTTCAATACCAAATACAATGCAAATGCTATAAAAATTATTGTTATATTGTACTGATTAAGGAATAATAATGAAGAAAAAGTGTCCGTATATGTCTAGTACAGACATAATTTTAGCTATAATGTTAGATGCTGGAATGAAGATGAGGGCAGGTGATGAGTGTGGGGGTATTCCAGTAAATTCTGCTCCCAGCAAGACTTTGCAGGAAACCTTTAATAAGAATTACTTTTATTTATATTTTCTCTGTGTTGGTTTATGAATTCTAAGGTCTGTTACAAGTTCATCTCTTTTTTTGTTAAAACTTATACAGACATATCCTACAGCTGTCCAGAAACATTCAAATGCCATATTTGACCTACAAATGCAATTAACTTTGGTTCACATCGAAGTTGGGATGCTCTCTCAGTATAGGATTGAAACATAAGCCAGAAATCATGAAGCAAATGTAGGAAGTTAGCAAAATGCTGCATGGTCTTTGTGTGAAGATTTTGTGATATTTTACTGCACCAGCCACTTTCCTGTGGCCCAAATGTGCCAAGCTCCTGACCACATTCAAGGTGTCATTTCCCAATCAACCTTATCTATGCTGTAGAGATGTGCCTGCCTACTCTGCTGAGTGGCCACACTTTTCATCCTTTTTCTCACAGCTACTTGGCAAATTCATGATGTCTTCTAATTCTCTAATTTTTGCTGCATTTGTTCACTCCCTATGCATCCCCATTATATTTAATCAGAACCTTTAATCATTGGTCATGTCTGTATGGCTCACTTTTGCATGTCTCACAAACCTAGTATATTCTGTATAGAGCAGATATCCAGTCAACACTTTCATTGGTATTCTGTACATACTGCCGTGTTGCAACATTACTGCGTTGCTGAAGATGCTTGCCACTACATTACAAAGTACCATTTTCATGAAATCTCCTGAAGTTATTCTACTTTTAGAAACAATTGCTATTTTAAGAAAATAGATTGTTTTGTATAATAGATATAAGGGATTATAATAGAGATACATATATCTATCCTATGCTGGTGCCAGGAAACGCCAAGATACATCTATGGCTCATCTCTAATGGTAGCACTAACATCACAGTTGATGTTCTCTGTATTTAAAAAAAAAATGGTGCTTGAAGTTCAACCCAGGGCCTCAGTGCATGCCAAGTATATGAACTAACAATATTCTCATTAACTTTTCCTTTATTTTTATATTTCTCAAATATTAAAGTAATTTAGTTACATCACTATAAGCCAACATAATTACTTTGTGTATGAAGAAGATATCAACTTATTTCTACAAAATATGGCACTGTGGCAGAAGTATTCTAAAGGAAATTAAGATTTAAAAGATCTGCCCTCCACTTATATACCTGAAAGCACCGCATAAACTCATCTTTGTTAAAGGGGAATGACTCCTTCTGTACTCTTCTTTTTAAACAGGGTCTTGCTATGTAGCCCCGAGTGGCCTTGAATGCAACATCTTTCAGCTGTAGCCTCCAATATGCAAAATTATAGGCATGTACTAATACATCTGTCTAGAAGAGCAAGCAATTCAAGGGTGCTTGAATATTTAAACAAATAAACCCTACCAAAATAATCCTTATCACCCATTAGTTTCCTCCATATTCCTAGTTACTTATTCATAATTGACTGGTCCTTTGAGCCCAAATCCTGTTTTCTTTGCTTAATGGTATGTAAGAGCAGGTTTCTAGATTATTTTCTGTGAAATCGCAAAAACAAACTAATAACAACTATCTGTTGAGAAGACGGGTTATGTATTCAGACAAAAGGTACAAGCAGGGAAAAGCCTGAGTACATGGAGTTCTGGGGTGTTAACAGTAAGAAGAAGAAGGCAAAGGGAACTGGGAGAGAGCATGGTGATGTGGGCCTGTTGATACAGTGTTACTGGCTCCTGTGGACATTCACATCAGTTTTGGGAAGACACATTCAAAGAGAATTTAGCAGAGTTTTAGTTGAATGAACTGTATTTTGTCTGTCTTGCAGTGCTGAGGATGGAAGCCAGGGCCTCATGAATTCTAGCCAAATGTTCTACCACTGAGCAATATCCCCAAAAAGATCATTTTTAAAAGAGACTTTTCCTCTTTTCAAGGAAACCAAAGTAAGGATCTTTAGTCTAAAAAGAAATCAATTCTTGGACCAAATTTGAGTCAAGCTTTTCTTCTTGACAACATTGACTTCGGGTCAAGAATTCAGAGAGGGTAGTTCACCATTGTAATCTAACTAAATTTCAAAGCTTCTACGCTTGTTATATGACGAAATTACTTATCTATTAGCCTCAATTTCTCTGGTTCTCTCTTTCCATTGGCATTTCCTTACAAGAATTCTCCATTATGTGGATGCAGACCTCTAGCACTTCTTGATGCATTGAATAAGCTTATCTTATTCCCTTACAAAACCTTAGTGTAGCTTCACCTGAATAAAGCCCTCTATGCACCAATAAGTGCCAAGGATAGTCTTTTCATCAATAATTCCTTCACTTTTCTCACTGTACTAGTAAAGTGAGGTTAGGCCACAAGATTGCTAGCTTTCTGTACTCTGAGTGTGTACGCAGGGGAAATGAAGGAGGAACTGAATACTAATGCAGGAGGCTCCACTGTGGCCACGAACAATCACTTCTATGAGACAACTGTATTCCAAGAAATGCTGACTGTGTTGACTGTTTGCTTAGAGACTGAAGCATAATTTCAAGGCTGTTTTTCCCTCCATACTTGACTTATGGTAATAACTTTTTGGGAAGAACAACAGAAGACAAGAAAGACTGGGTTGCAGATGGAAGACGGTGACATAAAATAGACAAATAACAAAATATCTCTGAAGAAATATGAGATTAGCACAATTTTAAAGCATACACAGAAGGGTGTGACTGCTTCCCTGATAAACAAGAAATGCTGACTAAATTTAAACAGCATCCTTTGATCTCTTCTCAGGTATTTTAAATACAAATATGAAAATTTTTCATACAGTGAAAGAGGTGAGGAAGTAAATACCGTTTGTCAAAAACAAAACAAAACAGGGTTTAGCCTATAGACTACAGAGTTATGTGGCTAAATCATTCTAGATTGCATGGGAAAGCCTTATTTCCTTAAGAATGTATCTTGCTTTGTAGCCCAGGCTAGTCTTCCATTTTCATTTCTTCTGTCTCTGCCTCCCAAGTGCTGGAATTACAGGAGGACACCAATATATTTGGCAATAGTTTTATTTTTCTAAGACAAATTACATTTTTACCAATATTAAAAGATATTTATATCTTTGAAAAATATTTAGGCTATACTCTAGCTCTAGAGAATTCACATTGCTGACATCAGAGAATACTAATAACCAGATGACAGGGTCCTATGTCTTCTGATCAGTCCCAAAGGAACAGTAATCATCATCATCCTGTCATTCCTAATGTAAAGTCAAATCACAAACCCACTGGGACCTGAAGTAAAATCTTAAGTACTATATTCCTGCTGCCATCTTTGCTCAGTGTGTATATTCCTTTTTTATAGATTTTTATTATTTAAACATGTGACTGATAAAAATGCAGGTAGATATGCATACAATGCACACAACTACAGGACACAACACCTTCTACTGGCCTTGGTAGACACCCATAAACAAGTGCATAAACATACACATCACCACAGACATACACACAAATAAAATAAATCTTTTATTTATATAAAGAATTCAGGGATGGACTTTCTGCTCCAATATGAATGCGATGTAAACTATGAATATTCAAATTACCATGACACTTATTCAAATAAAGACAACCAAAAAATCAGAGCAGGACTCTAAATATGTTTTGGGATTCCTCGAAATACTGTGGCCTCAGAATAGCCAACCTTCTTTCCCAATCAATTCAGGAATCCAAAAGCTGATATTCCAGCAAATCAAACCAAAGCTAGACAGCCTTTAGTGACACCATCTTAGAAATGACATAAATAAAGCTGGGCGATGGTGGCGCACGCCTTTAATCCCAGCACTCGGGAGGCAGAGGCAGGCGGAGGCGGATCTCTGTGAGTTTGAGACCAGCCTGGTCTACAGAGCTAGTTCCAGGACAGGCTCCAAAGCCACAGAGAAACCCTGTCTCGAAAAAGGAAAAAAAAAAAAAAAAAAGAAATGACATAAGTATTTAGGCACGAACTTTACCTCAAGATTAGAACACTTTCAAAGACTCCGTGGTCCATTTTAAGCTGACCAACAGTCTGATGCTTCTGTTGTTTTTACTGCGGTGTTGGTGGTGGAAACTGAAACTTCCTCATAAACACATGGGTCCTGCAACTGAAATGCCACCCTCCAACAAAAGAATTCTACATTTTAAACTTCTTTTGTATTTTCAAAACCTTTTAATTTCACATACTGCTTCTGAAGGATTTCCTACAAAATTATGTAGTACTTGTTCTTGTGTGTTCAATTTTCTACTTAACAAATTAATAGTTTTAATTAATTTTTGCAAATTAAAGTTTGCAAATTATTGTTTTAGAAGATTTTATCCATAGGAGGATCCAAGGCCTGAAGTGAAGGAGTGCACCACAAAATTAACTGGTTTGTTAGACACATTTCATTGCTGTCATCTCCCTTTGCTAGTATGGGGTGCATCCTCTCTCTCTCTCTCTCTCTCTCTCTCTCTCTCTCTCTCTCTCTCTCTCTCTCTCTCTCTGTGTGTGTGTGTGTGTGTGTACTTTATTTCTTAAAAGGGTGGTAAAGACAATCTTTTTTCCCTATTCTAGTCTCTCACTGAAAGCAGCATTTCTGCTTTACACAAGCCTAAATCCTGTTTTGCCCATGCCCAAGCCTTGTTCTAACTAGTCTGCAGCTGCTAAAGCTTAAACCTAGGTTACTATCTGTTACCCTAGACCCAATTCTCAGGGGCACCCCTAGCACTGCAACAGAACAGCTACAGCTCCCCTCACAAAGTCCATGTGTCCCATGGATCCCTCAGATCATCTCTCCCTGGCCTCCCCTCCCCCAGCCTCCAATAGCAGTAAACATTCTCCTTTGAACACAGCAGCATACAGGACTAGTAAAACAGGTAACACTCAGCCATCCCATTCTCTGGAAATCCAGAGAGGAAATAGAAACCAAGAAACAAACTCCCATCCAATCAGGACAAATCCAGAAATCAGCACCTAGACTCTAACCATCCTCAAATCCAGATGCCTAGACATTGTCATAGGAACACAATCAATAACAGCTAGAACAATGGCCCCACAAAAGCCCAGCTTTTCTACCACAGCAGGCCCTGAATATTCCAACAGAGCAGCAACACAAGAAAATGACCTGAATACCAACTTTATGAAGATGATAGAAGTCCTAAAAGAGGAAATGAGGAAATGAATAAACCCCTCAAAGAAAGCCAGGAAAACACAAACAATTAGAGGAAATTAATAAATACCTTTAAGAAAGAAAAAAACAGTTGGAAGGAAATAAATAAAACTGTTCAAGACCTGAAAATGGAATTAGAAGCAATAAAGAAATCACAAAACTGAAGGGATTCTGGAAATGAAGATTTTAAGAATGAGAACAGGAACTACAGTGGCAAACTTCTTAAACACAATATAAGATGAAAGAGAGAATCTCAGGCACTAAAGATAAAATAGAAGAAATAAATATATAAATCAAAGAAAATGTTTAGATCTAAAAAAATCCTGACACAAAATGTCCAGGAAATAAGGGACACTCCGAAAACACTAAACTAAATAGTAGAAATAGAAGAATCCCTGCTCAAATGTCCAGAAAATATTTTCAACAAAATCATAGAAGAAAATTTCCCCAACTTAAAGAAGGAAATGCCTTTAAATGTACAAGAAGCATACAGAACACCAAGTAGATTGGGCCAGAAAAGAACGTTGGCCTAGGAGGTGCTGCCAACAAGATGTGCTGGGTCTATGATGAAATGGAACTTGTCTAAGTGGCCAACCAGTGTTTGGTTTAACTTGAGTTCTACACCACTAGAGGGAGCACAGGATTCATGAAAGAGGCTTCCTCCACCAGCAGATGTGAGTGGGTGCACAGACCCACAGCCAGACATTATGCAAAGAGAGTTTTAATTGGTCCCTCCCTCAGGGATCAAGAACCCCGAAGGAGAAGGGGAGGAAAAGATGTTCTAGTTAGAGGGGTGGAGGACACCAGGAGAATATGGCCCATCAAATCAACAAAGCATGGCTCACATGGATTCAGAGAGACTAAACTAGCAAGCATGCAGCCTGCATGGGTCTGTACCACATCCTCTGCATATATGTTATACCTGTTGGCTTGGTGTTTTTATGGGACTCATAACAGTAGGAGCAGGTATATCGCTGACTCTTTTGCCTACTCTTGAGACTCTTTTTCTCCTACTGGGTTGCCTTCTCCAGTCACAATATGGGGGCTTTTGCTTTGTTTTATTGTATCTTATTTTGTCCTGTTTGGCTGTCATCACTTGGAGGCATGCTCTTTCCTCAAGAGGAAACAAATGGGTTAGTGAACCTGGGGAAGAGGAGGAAAAGACTAGGAGGAGTGGAGAGAGGGGAAGCTGGTCAGCATGTGTTATATAAGAGAAGAATCTATATTCAAGATTTTTTAAAGTTAAGATAATTAGGTGCACTCTAAATTATTAATCATTGAAAATTAAACTAAGAATGGTAATTTTGAATTGTGATTCAGTCTTTAAACGCATATTATATTCATTATAGAATCAAACTACTACTATGTTTGCATATTAAAATTATAGGAATATATAAGAGGTTTTCTAGTACTCTAAATACTATTTTCATCCAAGAAGAATAGATAATTGTCTTTCATCTGGAAAAGTCATGGTATCGCACTGAGTCACCTCGACAATGCCCAGTAATCTCACAGGTGTCCTCCGTAACACGTTTTACAGCTTGTTAAAGTGCAAGTGTCACAACTAAGCGGGTAAAACTACATGAAAATCTGGAAGAAGGATAAGTCTTTAGGCAGTAATGTCCTTCTCTGGCTTTAAGTATACAGGATAAATTGCTAACCACAGATAAACTAATGTGTGTACACTGTAACATTTACTTAAATCTGCTAGCCCTTTTAAAATGGAAATCTGTTTTCTAGAAATTTTGTTTCTATATAATCTTGTCTATTTGGGTAGAATGAGAATGCGTTTACTTTCAAATAACTTTTTATATTTTATATATTACCCAATATATATAGCATAACTTACAAAAGTGAAAGGTATTTCAATAACATGCACAAAGGTCCCTTACTTGCATTTTATGAGTGTCCCAAAATTAGAGAAAAGAGATTACGTGCTACCTGGAGACTTCACAAAGTATAGAGGTGTAGAATTTTTAAATGTAAATTTTACTGAAATCATATTAGTATATTTTAAACTTAATGATCAATGAAAGATTGACTATCACAACATATTTTCATACGAGTCAAAAGATAGAGATATTGATTATAATAGCAAACACAATGAAATTATAAACCACTCATTCTGCTATTCCCAGATTCTGCAGTTATTTTACACACACACACACACACACACACACACACACACACACACACACACCCCACATTGGAGCCCAAGATGAAACCTAGCACTGTGTATGAAATCAGCACACAGGAATACAATTAACAAGTTCAATGTAGAGTAAACCAAAAATGATACTGATCAATTCTGCCCCAAGCGGAGCAATCAAGGATTTCTATCTTCGAAAGTAAGCTTGTTGACCTGGAAGAATGAGAAATAAGAGTCATAGCGATTTTACTTTCTCATCTGTGTGATAACACTAACAGAATGTGTCAGCTGGAATGAGCCATGTAATGTAAACACACAGGAAAGGATGGAGTAGCCAGGACACACAAAGAAAGGCAGGAACAATAACAAGCAAGAGATGACATTCAAGAGTCGGTACAGGACATGGGGTCTTTTACATGAATCCCCATAATTCACATCAACTTGTTTAAAGAAAAACATTTCATGGTGTTCTGCATAAGAGATAAAATCCATTTAGCCTTTTGCTATGTTTGTACCAATTCTCTTCCTTCCACAGCTTGAAAAATAACAATGTACTCTTGGGACCCAGCTGAGAACCCGAAACCTTATGTTGCTGTAAAAGGGTCTTAACAACTATTTACAACTGCTATATAACTCTCCAGCAATGACAATATTTTATACGCATGAGGTATATGGCTTATGAAAATGTTCACATATGCCCCTCTCACATACTATACCACAAACCACGTGAGTGCTACTATGGCTATAAACTTGGTAAAGGGGATATTTGAAATTTATGCAAAACAGTTTGCCTTTATACTGTAAAAATTAAGGCTTTCTTCTCCAGGTCAGTGACTGAGAGGCTATAAACAGTTGCAAAGATCTAATAAATTAATATATTAATATTGTTTTGTTTTGCTTTGCTTTATCGAGACAGGATTTCTTTGTGTAGCCCTGGCTGTCCTGGAACTACCTTTGTAGACCAGGCTGGCCTCAAACTCACAGAGATCCACCTGCCTCTTCTTCCCAAGTGCTGGGATTAAAGGCATGCACTACAACTGCCCGGCCTATGTAATATTCTTAAGAGACTGCTAAAAATCTATCAGTCCACAAGTATTATATGATCCCATAGTGTAGATGGTTTTTACATGTACTAATAACACTTATCTTTATCATTCTGAACCTATTTCATTGATTTGCTTACTTCAGTATTACCATTTGTCAAATCTGTACTTTTATGTATTTTATTCATATTCTATTTTAATCATTTTGATATGATTTCTTCATGGTAAATGGAATCGTGTTTCTACAAGAATATCAAATTAAAGCAAAATATAATACGTCATGTTCACATTTTATGTTGGGACTCAAACCTAAGGCCTTATTCATACCAGTATACACCCTCTACCACCAAGCTACAGCCCCAACACTTAAATTGTTGACTACACAGGTTACACAGTGTTCACAATTGTATACGATTGAATATGATATAAAACATACCATTTCTTTTGAAAGACGTTGTTATACACTTGTACGAAAGATAACATTTTCAAAGTTATTTTGAAATAATTGTATGCTTGCAAATATTGTACAAAAGTCCTTGTAGATGCTTCCACTAATTTAATCATAATACATCTACCAGAACTCAAATTAATATGGGTATATCATTACCAAATAAACTATTTTACTACTAAAGACTCTGCTATCATTGCTACTCCTCAGTTCTTTCTGTTGCGGGACACAATCTTTGAGGTCACATTGATGTTAGCTGCCACATCTCCTTAGGCTCCTCCAATGCGGTTCCACCCCACAGTCCTTCCTTTTCATAGTTTAGAGGCTTCTGAAGAGTATGAGCGCGCTATTTGGTTTCTCTTATATTTTCCCAGGGTTAGACAGGAAAACTGGGAATTGTAAAAAAGCCTCTCTCAGGTGTGAATTCCACTCATCTTCTTCACACAAGGGTATCGATGGTATCAAAACACATGACTAGTGGGTACACGAACCTAGAACACCTGAGGAGTGGGGTCGCTTGTGCTTGTTTTTAATAATTGCTAAGAAAAGCATTCAATTTTAATGTATATTTGGCTCTTTTCCTGCATGTATGGTGTGTACTATATGAATACAGCACCTGCAAAGGTCACAGGAGGGCGTCAGAAACCCCAGACCTGGAGTCCCAGGTGGTTGTGATCTGCCATGTAAGCGCTGGGACTCAAACCAGGTCCTCTGGAAGACCTAAGCCATCTCCCCAGCTCTGACTTCTTCCGTTTAAAATTAACTTTGGCTTCTCAGTGCATTGTATATGTGAGAGGTGAGTCACCATGTTAAAGTTGTCTATGACTATGTTAAAAGGCTGAAGCCTTGATAACAAACAATTGACAAACAAAACGTAAAAAAATGCATTTCAAATGAGTTTTAGGTGGCATGAAAACTGCCCAAAGTGAGAACACAAGAAACAACGAAATCTGTCTGTTTCCACCACTTGATCAAGAAAAGAATAGATGCAGGAGCTTACTGACTCCGAACTGACAGCAGGGAAGACTGCATAGGACCAAACTAGGCCCTCTGAATGTGGGTGACAGTTGTGTGGCTGGGCCAGTTTGTTGAGCCATTGGCAGTAGGACCAGGACTTATCCCTAGAGCTTGAACTATCTTTCTGGAGCCCATTCTTTTTGGAGGGATACCTTTCTCAGCTAAATATAGGGAGGAGGGCCTTGGTCTTACTTCAAAGTGATATGCCAGACTTTGTTGAGTCCTCATTGGGAAGCCTTAACCTCTCTGATAGTGGATGGGGGGTGTGGGTGTGTAAAGGGGACGGGAGGAGAGGGAGTGGGAACTGGGATTAGTATGCAAAATGAGATTGTTTAAAAAATAAATAAAAAGAATAGACACAATGGTGAGCTCCCATTAGCTCAGGTAAGCTGTTTCAGTGGGTGTCCCCATCATGGTCTTGACCTCCTTGCTCATTCTCACTCCTTCCATCCTTCGACTGGACTTTGGGAGTTCAGCCCAGTGCTCCATTGTGGATCTCTGCCTCTGTTTCCATCATTTGCTGGATGAAGATTCTATGATGACATGTAAGATAGCTGTCAATCTGACTACAGGGAAAGGTCAGTTCAAGTATGCTCTCCACTATTACTTAGGGCCTTAGCTGGAGTCATCCTTGTGAATTCCTAAAATTTCTCTAGTGCCAGGTTTCTTGTTAGCCCCATAATGTTACCCTCAATCAAGATATCTCTTTCCTTGCTCTTCGTGTCTGGCCTTCCCCCATCTTGACTATCCGGTTTCCTCAAGTTCTTGTTCAACTATGTTCATAGCAGCATTATTTGTAATAGCCAGAACCTGGATACAACCTAGATGCTCCTCAACCAAAGAATGGATAAAGAAAATGTGGTACATTTACACAATGGTGCTCAGTGGTTAAAAAAAAAAATGATATCTTAAAATATGCATGCAAATGGATGGAACTAAAAAAACCATTTTGAGTGAGGTAACCCAGACCCAGAAAGATGAACATGGTATGTACTCGCTCATAAGTGGATGCTAGCTGTAAGCAAAGGATAACAAGCCTATGGTCCACGACCCTGGAGTAGCTAAGTAACAAGGTGAACCCTAAGAGAAACATATATAGATCCCCCTGGGAAGGGGAAATAGACAAGATCTGACAAGATTGGGGATATGGGAGTAGGGAAGAAGGAAGAGCAGAAGGGGAGAGGGGAGGAGAACATTTCACTTAACTACACACCAAATGCAAACGACAGAGACTATGGAAGTGCTAGGTTAGGAAACAGTCAAACCGATGCAATTACCTTTCTAAATCAAAGGTATTGCTGATGCATCTTAGACTTGACTCTCTTCCTATAAAATCAACTAGATACTGGGTGCTCAAATCAGTATTACAAAGACCCTGAACACTGAGGAATCAATGAGCCTCAAAGCTAGAGACAGTCTCAATGAATCTCTTTTCATAACTTCAGAGGCATATTCCATCCAATGTTAAACTTTTAGAACCAATCTTTAGTTAGACATTCATATTTGAAATTTGAGAAGATTTGGCATTTCAGATATACAAGAAAGCCTAGTATATTTTATTTTTTATAATAATTAGAAAGATCATATATAATTCTCACTGGGTTGTTTTTTCAAACTACATTAGGACATAAACATACCTGTGTTATGTGTAGAGTTCAAGTGGTTTACTTAAGAACAACCATCTAATACCAGTAGCATTGAAAACTGACATAAAACTAGCTTAAACTATAATTTTACATTGGTATGAGCTTAACAAAGGTGTGAGCTGGTATGTTATTACATTGCTATGATTCTGGTGCCTGGTCTCCTTGTTCTGAAAACACACAAACTTTCAAAGGTAACATATATATCTGCATGAACACAAACATGGACTGTGCATTGTACACAGTCAACCAAAGATAATTTTGCTTTATGTTTGAACAGATAAAGTATATGCCACCTGTCTTGTAGCTTTTCCAGGTTTATTTCTTTTTATCTCTAGCCAAGATATTCAGAGAGTCTCCCTAAGTCAAACCTGATCTCAATTAACCTTGAATGAATCCACAGTCTTTCATTTCCTGTAGAAACAAAAACATAACTACTTTCCCCAATGCAATATAATTTTTGACTTCCATTTTAAAGTTAAGGCATCCCTAAGGTATCTAGGCTGGTTTTAATTGAGCGGTGCCTTTTTCAATCCAATGTCTCTCAGCGGTTGTCATTCGCTCATCAGCATCCAAAAAAAATTCAAACTTAACACAGCACCATGCAAGAGCCAGACTCCCCGTGTATTCATGTTTACATGCCTTTTCCCTTTATATTACTTTACTCTTATTTTTAAAGAGTTTACTATTTTTAAACTATTTTTTCTATGATTATCTAAACCCGTTTTCTTTTCTTTTTTTTATTTTTTTTAATTTATTTATTTATTGAGGATTTCTGCCTCCTCCCCGCCACCGCCTCCCATTTCCCTCCCCCTCCCCCGATTCAGTCCCTCTCCCTCATCAGCTTGAAGAGCCATCAGGGTTCCCTGACCTGTGGGAAGTCCAAGGACCGCCCACCTCCATCCAGGTTTAGTAAGGTGAGCATCCAAACCGCCCAGGCCCCCCCAAAGCCAGCACGTGCAGTTGCCCTTGTTCTTGAGTTCTCTGTAGTCCTCATTGTCCGCTATGTTCAGCAAGTCCGGTTTTATCCCATGCTTTTTCAGACTCAGGCCAGCTGGCCTTGGTGAATTCCCGAAAGAACATCCCCATTGTCTCAGAATGTGGGTGTACCCCTCGTGGTCCTGAGTTCCTTGCTCGTGCTCCCCCTCCTTCTGCTCCTGATTTGGACCTTGAGATTTCTGTCCGGTGCTCCAATTTGGGTCTCTGTCTATGTCTCCTTTCATCGCCTGATGAAGGTTAATATTCAGGGGGATGCCTATATGTTTGTCTTTGGATTCACCTTCTTATTTAGCTTCTCTAGGATTGCAAATTATAAGCTCACTGTCCTTTAATTATGGCTAGAAACCAAATATGAGTGAGTACATCCCATGTTCCTCTTTTTGGGTCTGGCTTACCTCACTCAGGAGAGTGTTTTCTATTTCCATCCATTTGTACGCAAACTTCAAGAAGTTCTTGTTTTTTACTGCTGAGTAGTACTCTAATATGTATATATTCCATACTTTCTTCATCCATTCTTCCATTGAAGGGCATCTAGGTTGTTTCCAGGTTCTGGCTATTACAAACAATGCTGCTATGAACATAGTTGAGCATATACTTTTGTTGTATAATAGGGCCTCAACACGGTGGAACCTGTTTAGAAGGTTTTTTTTTTTTCTATCTGGATCTGTCAAAAATGATGACAGAATTCATAATCTCTTATTAATATTTCATAGAACTTGAGATCATATCATTTCTGACATCTCATATTCACTCAAAAGTATATGTGCCTATCTTTGCTGCTAAAACTTTACATAGGTATTAGTCCATTAAACTGTAACTCAGAATAACAGTAAAAAGCTATGTGATGTTTCCATTCAATATCTATGGTCTTCATATGTATAAACTTTGCCTTTGTTGCATAAGGTTTTATTATACCTGCCTAAATGAAAGGAAGTTGACACTGTGACTAAAATGCCATAATTAATTTAGCCTCTTCACTTTTTATTCAAAGATAGGTATTACCCAGGCTGGTTGGGACTCTTGTGTTGGAAGAATAGCATTTGTTGGTTCCTGGCCGCTTAGCCCTGAAATAACCACACACATACTGTATTAATTAAATCACTGCTCGGCCCATTAGCTCTAGCTCGACTAACTCTGAATTTAACCCATTTCTAGTAATCTGTGTATTGCCATGTGGCTGTGGCTTACTAGGGGGCTACATGGCTTTTCTCTGACTCCGCCTCCTTTCTCCCAGCATTTAGTTTAGTTTTCCCAACCTACCTAAGTTCTGCCCTGCTATAGGTCCAAAGCAGTTTTTTTTTATTAATTAACCAATCGTATTCACAGCATACAGAGGGTAATCACATATCATTCCTGGGGTCTAGAGAACTTCCTATTACCGCAACTACCAAGGACCTGGGACTACAGGTATATAATCCTGAGTCTGGTCTAATATTTCCCTCCTTTGTAAGGGTGTTTGGAACTTATACAAGAGTGATCTCTAAGGCCAATGGTAAATTCTGACTCTGTATGTATGTATATATAAATGCACAGTGATTTGGCTGAACACTAGATCACATGGAAAAGGAAATGAAACACAGCACCCAAAATAAAAGGTAATAAAAAGTAAGGCTGACTTATACTTTCAATTAACTTGGAATTCCATAAGACCTCTAAGTCTTATGTCCAAGGCCAGGAACTCAGTTATTCACATTTTTTGCTTCAAGAATAGCTCTTTACTCCATAATTGTAACATTTAGTGACAGTGTTTATATGAGGGAAATGGTGAGCCATAAAAGCAAAATTACTGGTTTAATCAATAAGTCAGGAAATATTACTACAATCCAGATGTTGTACAGTTACTGAGGTGAATGTTTGCATCTAGCCTTTCAATTTTAAAACTATATAAAATACTTCAAAATCTTCTACAGACACTGAAGACTGACTCTTCATCAAACAATATGGAATGTAATCTGAAGCTCAATAAATGTATATACTTGATTCTTGTACTACTAGCTTGGAATTATTAGGCCAGTATATATCTCTTTTGTCATAAATACAAATCTTTCTCACCTTAGCTACAGAGAGAACATTTATTTTTAAATTAAAACAAATTCATTCCTCTTGAACAAGTTTCCTTCACTGAAAAAGGAGTCTCAGTGCCCTTTATCTGTTTTATTTACAGGAGAAACACTGCCAGAGCAATTTTAGGCCCTCCCCTACCTAATTCTCTAAGCTACAGCTATTGATTCTTTGTAAGTTTATTTATTCAAAACAACAGCAAAAACAATTCTTTTTTCTTGGGTCAGCAACTTACTGAATTAACATCAATCATCAAAGGAGACAGACCTGAAAGGAAGATGGAAGCCCATTTTCTCAGACATTGATTTTTTTTTTTTACGCCAAAACACACAGGCCCAAGCAAGAGGCTATTTAACATCAGAAAGGTTCAACTTAAAAGTCACAGCCCAAAGTGAGCAGGCACAGTACTGCCTGGGTTCCCTGAAATCTCAAATAAAGAGTATAAATTATTTGAATTTCTTTTCAATGGCATTGAAGAATTTGATTTCCATAAAAAGCCCATCTAAAGAGCGTAGGACAAGGAAGGCAGTGGTTCGGATGGAGAAGGAAGGGGATCAATGGCGGTGTTTATTAGAACGATTTTCTAATGGCTCTCTCCTCTCCACTCTCTTTACTTCCTTTGATGTATTTAAAGTGGGAAAGGTCATCAAAGGCATCAGTGATTAGGACTTAAATGTATTTAAATAACTACCTTTGGAGTGCTTGAAAGGCGATTTGCTCCTTTGGCCCTAGCAAAATTATTCTTTGAAAACTCTGATTTGCCTCTTACTAGGAATTCAGCTGGAATCATCTTTCTTACAAGGAAGGTTGTGAGAGTTCTGGCAAGAAAATGAAGTCAGAAGAGTGAGTATTCCTGAGAGAGCTCTAAAAACTGAAAAAGCAACCAAAGGGCTTATGTGCATTTGACTACCTGGGGTGTTGGGGAAGCTGTTTCCTTCCTAGAGCTTTCCTGGAGATTTGCTGATGGTGAGGAAGACACTATAGCAAACATGTATGAACTGGCTCTCTACAGTCTCTATTGCAATAAAAAATTAAGTATATTGTTAATTCAAATTAGTAAAAACTTATGAGATTTTCTTCAATCTTCTAAAGAAGAGAGAGAGAACAGAGCAAGAAAAAGAAAAGGTGTACATGTGTGAATGGTTGGCAGAGAGTGTACATAATAAAAGGTGGACACGTGTGAACGGTTGGCAGAGAGTGTACATAATAAAAGGTGTACATGTGTAGTGTACATAATAAAAGGTGGA
>NW_004949102.1:10266713-10274641 GCF_000317375.1 Microtus ochrogaster | reverse complement strand
ACACGTGTGAACGGTTGGCAGAGAGTGTACATAATAAAAGGTGTACATGTGTAGTGTACATAATAAAAGGTGGACACGTGTAAACGGTTGGCAGAGTGTACATAATAAAAGGTGTACACGTGTGAAAGGTTGGCAGAGATTGTACATAATAAAAGGTGTACATGTGTAGTGTACATAATAAAAGATGTGTATGTGTGAACGGTTGGCAGAGGGAACCTGTGCTACTGCTTATTTTCTTTCAATTGAGGCAAAATTTATTTCAGTTCAGAACCTGATATCAAAACCATCAATCACTCTCTTGTCTAGAATGACACAAAAATATCTTTTTGTTCTCCAGATACACACCAAAGATTTTTAAACTGATTCACATTCATAGGTATTATGCTGTAGAATAGAAGTTGCACCATAGAAAGAAGAAAATTTACAAATTTATCAAATAAAATCAACCAAAAGCATGGAGGACATTCAATTTAAAGAACAACAAAAAAGGAAGGAGTTAATAGAAAGATGGCATAGTTTACACCGAGTAGAAATCTCACTTCTCAGTCTTCATGGTATAATCAATCACAGACAGATTAAGAAGCTAATGTTGTATTTCTGTATCATCACCTATTTCTATCCTTGAGTATTTTTGTATTGTTTTTAAATGCCTTCTTGGCATGGAACTGTATGACCTTGGCTGGCCTCAAATGCACGGCATTCGCTTGCCTTAGCTTCCAACTTGCTGGGTTTGCAAGCATGCACCTCCATGCCCAGTTTTACTAAAAAAACTTTTATCTGCCTAATGCTAACAATGAACAAAAGAAAAGTCTAGGTGCACCAAGGACTACCTCATATAATGTCTGCCACAGTTAACTGATTATAAAGGATTAAAGCTAATTTAACACCTGGACCATCCTATGTGGAAAAAGTAAGATTCGGGTGCAGCTAAAAATATTCTCTAGGTTACCCACAGGCAGGGTAAGAAGTGGACATCACACCAAGGCTCTGCTCTTGAAGCTCTGCAATAAAAGCAATGCTGGACAAAACTTCCCAAGGTCAACAGAGCACTAAAAGCACAGAGGGAAAGAAGCTGGTCACAACAGCTTAAAAAGGAAAACTTAATCACCGTATTACTTTAAAAAGTACTTTGGGGAAAACTTTAAGTTTTACAAGATGGCAATAAAGATGAAAAAAGGAATCAACAGCTTTATAAAATTCTGAAAACAAAATTATTTTAACAATTTTCAAAATGGCTTATTCACTTTCAAAATGACAGTTCACTCTCTTAGAAAAACTTCCAGTCAAGAAGCGCAAGGACGATGGGTAGAGCAGGTGGACAGACACATGCATGCCTCGTGGCAGGGAATGTCAAAAAAGGCAAGAGCTCCCATCACCCAAGTATTTTAATAAAATAGAAGTCCTTGTGAGGGTGAAAACAAAGTACTTTTCCCCAAGAACATTTTCACTAATAATGCAGCACATAAGTTCCCTTTCCCCAACCTGAGCGAGACCCACTTCCTTCCTGCTCCACACTGTTAGTGCTCCATGACCTGAAAGAGTTTAAAACAAGAAATCAACCAGATAAAAACAGAGGTAGACGCGATCAAGACATGGATTGGTGATGTAACTTAGATGTTTTATAATGAAATACAGACACAGACAGACAGAAGACACTGACACACACACACACACACACACACACACACACACACACACACACACACACACAGAATAAGACCAGGTATAATTAAATTCATGACCTCTAAGGAAATTAAATAATTTCAAAATAAATGTAACCTTGAGAATTTCTTTACCTTAATAACAGGGTCAGGATGAGAAAAACAGTTGGGAGTAAATTGCATTAAATTATTTCCTTGTGAGTGAACACACAGGGTAATAAGCTGTGAAGAGGGTAATTCCATACTTACATTATGTTTTGCAAGCAAAGTGGGAAATTGAGAATTACTGAACCCTACTTAGGTTCTTTATCCAAGTGAGTGTTTCAATTAGTTAACTAAGATTCCTCCATGTTTTAGAACTGGAATTAGTATGTGGAATGAGGCAGTCAGTCCATGAAGCAGCAACGTGATCCAGCTAATCTGTTGTCCATGGATTCAGTTTAACTAAAGAAGGCTATTTCGCTTTCAGTATACAGCATTGTTAGGCAGATAGGATCTTTTGTATTTCATTATGTGTGTATATGTATATGAGTATTTGCCTGATGTATATATTGGTACCATGTGCCTGCCTGGTACTCATGGAGGCCATATGAGGGTGTTTTATCCTCTGTAACAGGAGTTACATGCAGTTTTAGACCGTCATGTGGAAACTTGAAACCAAACCTGAGTCCTCTGCAAGTGTAGGAGGTGTTCTTAACTGAGCCACTTTTATATCCCCATTTTTCTGAGATTTCTGAACATTCAGTATTAACTCTGTGTTTCTAGTAAGAGAGTGGAACTATTCTTGCTGCCATTCTGAGACTATAGTTTGTAAAACTCCAAATGGAATTGAAATGAAGGGATTTTGAAGTAACTTTGTCCCTGAAACAAAATACAAAAGGCTGAAGGCTTCCTGTGTGTAAAAAGCACTAGCCTAACACTATTGAGAACATTACCTTATTTGTCTTGCCAACTTGAAGGTGATGTAACCTAAGACTCTGCTTCTATGACGGAGTCTTTCACAACTGAGTCTCATTCCATGCTGACGCCAGTGTTAAGCACTTTATTGAGCACTGTAACTCTCCCTTATTAGACTCAGGTGTATAATGGCATCCCAGGGTGTGTGGTGAGTTTGGATTATTATTTCTCCACTCAAATTGTGTTCATCTTCCTGCTGTGAGGATGATCACTAAGTTTTACCATAAGCCCAAGGGACCCATTAATGATTATATTACATTTTATAGTGTGGAGTAAGTAAATAACATTAAAGTGCTAAAATCATTCACAGGGATGAAGTGTATTCATTCACTGGATAAGTTCTTTAAATCAAGCCTAAGCTGCTAATAGGCTCTTTATAAAAATGCAGAAAACATTATTGTAATATGGCAGCAATAAAGGAAAGTAGCTGAGTTAACATAGAGAAACATAAAAAAACACACATTCCCTTTAAGGTACATACATGGCATGTAAGTGAATAACAAGGTTAAATACACAAAATTCATTTAATAATCAGTGATTTCCATACAGCTCAGTTGTAAAAATTCATATCTAAAGTAATATAATTATCTTTAAAGAACAGCTCAAAATAAACTAAATGTATGAAGTGCATGAAGAATCCAGCAGCCCTGACCCTTTCTAAGACTTAATTACTGTACATATTGCCTTAATCAGCTTGTCTTATATTAAAAGCCCATTGGGCAGGGAAATGTGTATGCATTCATCTTTTGTATTATATATAATCCCTGCTCATTTCCATTTGTAGCTTCTAGAGTATAAGCAATTGCTTTTGTTATGGCTTCTGAATGTCAGAGATTTTCTAGCCACCAGCCCACTGGGATTTTCTTTCCCCATGCTTCATGGGACTTTTAAGCATTCAAGGCAAGGCACAGCTCTGCATTTTTTCCTTGGCAGATTTACAGTCTGGAAAGCTTAAGAGTGACACCAATCCTCTGCTTCTCTTGTACTGCACTACAGAAAGCCACTACGGGTTTTCAGGGTCAGGCTCCATCCTACCACACCATCTGTCCCTCTGCATACCTCCCTATACCAACACACTGAACACTTGACAGTACTTTCAACCACAGGAATGAGAATGCACTCTATATGCCAGCTATACTAGTCACCATTGTGAAAGGCACAACACACAGAAGAAGAAAAGGAAAAGGAGTATTAAGAATGTCACAATTAACAGGATCATACCAATATTGCCACAGAAATTATAAACGCATTAAAAAAGTCAAGTTAAAACCATGCTCCTCCCTTTGGCTTTGAGATTTCTCCCCAAGAAAATGTAGTAAGAATGGGGTCTTGAGAAACAACCCACCAAACATGGAAAAGAGGTAAGACAGCACCTGGAGCAAAGAATGAAGCCAGAGACGGGGGACTGCAGAGAAATAAGCAATGAAGCTTAAGATAGCCTGAGCAAACAAAGCAAGGATGTATTCATGCTGTTAAAAAAGAGGCCGAGTCAAGGTACCATGGAAGGAGTTTTCAAAATAAAGGAATAAAAGGAGAAATGAACAGAGGAATGTGAATATATGTATGTATGTATGTATGTATGTGTATGTACTATACACACACATATATATTTCTCCCAAATATATATACATATATATACATACATACATATACACATATATATATATGGGGGGAGACATAAAGTTGAGTATTAAAACTCAAGGTCCAGGGGAAGACTAAAAGAGAAATTGAAAGGTGAAAATGTATCTAGAGTAGGTATCAGAGAGTGAGGGTAAAAATCTACCTTTCAGTCACATATATTAGTTTAATTTTATCTGACTTCCAGATTTCATTGCTAGAACTTCCTTTAAAAGGACCCCTTGGCTGGGCAGTGGTGGTAAATGTCTTTAACCCCAGCACTAGGGGGCAGAGGCAGGCGGATCTCTGTGAGTTCAATGCCAGCCTGGTCTACAAGAGCTAGTTCCAGACAGGTTCCACAGCTACAGAGAAACCTTGGCTTGAAAAACCACACACACACACACACACACACACACACACAGACGGACCTCTTTAAGGAAACAATGCCAGAAACAAAAATATGGGAGAAAAGGAAAGGTTAAGGCTGGCAAGCTGTCTGGTTCTTATACCAAATCTGTTGAGAGATGAAGGGATCATCATATTGTCTCCATTTCAACAAGTTCTGGTCGGACTAACAAGAGAGGAAGGTGGTGGCCATGCTGGTGAGGATGACCAGCAAGAAGTATTATACACAGCAGGGACTCACCCATTTGCCAACCTTAAGTAAGAAAACTCATTTCTTGAAGAATAGCTTTTGCAGACTTTCACTTGCTGAACATCCTTCACTTTTGAAACGATTTAAAACAAAAACAAAGCCAAGCAACAAGCAAAAAGCACTTGCTAGGACCTGGGCTAATCAGGAGTTATATGGAGATAAGTGACTTCCTTTAAGACCAAGGTGCATTTACACAGTGTGCAGTTCTCATGCAGACACTGATCTCTATGACGTCATGTGCATTCACACTGTCTTCATTACTATTTGGTTCTATTGACTAGCTTTTCCAATCTTGTAGTTAGTTCTCTGTCTTCCTAACTTCTAAACTGGTGGAAACTGTTCTAGAATGTCTTTTCTTCTTTACCTAGGCTCCCTCCCAAATGGAATTATCCAGTTTGGAGGCTTTATAAAGCACTGACATGTTGATGACTTTCAAATTAGCATCTCTAGTCAGTCATGTGGACCAATAGCGACATGTAACTTCTGAAATTTAATTTACATTAATTATATTGAAATAAAAATCAGTTCCTCAGTTGTAACAGCCAAATTTTTAATGGCCCGGAGTGAAACATGGAAGTGGTTGTCCTATGAGACAGCAAAGATATGAAACCATTCAAATGACTGTTGTGTATTCAACTACTACTCCACAAGTACACTGACTACAGACACCCCAAGCTGAATACAGGAACTGATTACTCCAGGTCTTCCTTTAGTCTTTCTTATCTCTTTAGATCACATCTGGATTCTTTTGGTTGCTCACAGCGAAAAGTTTACACTGACCTCTGAATTTCTTAAAGCCCTGTCATGTCTACTGGCAAATGTTCATAATTCACCCAGAATAGAGGAACCTAGTTGAGATCAGCCTCATGTAGCATTATCACAATGGCTTTCTTGTCTTTACTAGTACTTTTACCTCCCTATGATATATTTTTCATAAAATAGTCAAAGTAATCTTTAAAAAGAATGAGAAAGAAAGAAATCAGAATGAAACATTCCTTTGAAATGGTTCAAATCCTTCAAAAAGCTTTCCAATTCAGGATTAAAATACAAAGTCTGCACCACCGTCTAAAGGAGTGGACCACCCTGCACCTACCCCCCTCTGACATCATCTTCCACAAATATTCCTCTTTCTCGCTGATCTCATTTCTATCTCCTGAGCTTTAGGGCTCCCACTTCCTCTCCTGCATGGCTTCCCTCCCACACAAACACCACCTACTCCGAGCACCCTGCCTAGGTCAGCACCTATTTGCTCCCCCCTGCCCTGTCTTCTTTTACACTATTTTAAAAACCAAGGCATGTGGCATCTGTTCACTATTTTCTTTTCATATTAGGAAAAAATTCTGTTTGGAGAAAATACAAACTTTATGCTTTTCATTGCTTGCTCATGATAATAGAAACATAAATAACTGTTAAATAAAAACAAAAATTATATCACTGTGGTAAATGTCTGGACAGAGGAATATATAGGAATGTTCTCCAGCTCTGTAAACTCAGAACACCATCTGGAATTACCTTCATCAGATATCTTGTGCTCAATCACAGCGATAAAGGCTGAAGTAAACAGCTAGGAGAATTTCTTGCCATACGATGCTGTGCAGTGAGGAAGGAAGATAGAATGGGAGAGCCTAAACAGGAAATTCTAAAGGCTCCTGACCTTGACATGAGGCAAAACAGGTTTTCAGGTTATCTTTCATAGCTCTGCAACACCACAAACACTCTCCAGACCAAATTTTTGTTTAATGTCTTTGCCTATTTGTTAGCAACGGGCAGGAAAGCATTCCCACAAATGGAAGCAGACTAAAACAAAGCAGCACTGATTGGGCAACTAGCAAATGCCAGGACCTTGGACATGTACCACATGATTGAGTGCCGAGAACACCACAGTTAGTTGGCCCACAATACAGATGAAGAAAGAAGCTGGCATAATTAAAACACTTGCCCAGAGTCAAAACACTGTGAAGGCCACAATTTTAGCTTAAATGGGAATGCAAAGACTGTGTAATATAGATCACACAGAAAACAGAGTCTTCACATCAGAAACAAAGGTGGCACACTCTACACCAAGAGCTTTAACTTCAAAAGAAAAGCTAACACCACATCTGCTGCTTATAATTTCAGTGCTCATACTGCACCAATTTTAAATTTGTACTACCAAAAATCAAAATAACGAAGCCCTAGAAAGTCTAAAGAAATTTCACCAGAAACTTGAATCAGAAGAAAAGAACCAACCTCACAAAGTTATCATTTGTATATACATATATGCTGTGACACATGTGTACCTGTCCCTACATACCACAGACCACTCCCCCCTCCACACCAATGTTATTTTTAAAGGAAAATAAATGAAAAATAAAATGTTTAGATATAAAAAGTAAAATAATGACCAGGAAGTCACCCATGCCTTCAATCCCAACACTCGGGAAGCAGAAGCAGGCAGATCTCTGCGAGTTCAAGGCTAGCTTGGTCTACAAAGTGGTCCAGGACAGGCTCCAAAGTTACTCAGAGAAATCCTGAGTCAGATAAAAAAAAAAGTAAAAGGAGAAAAAAATATCTTCAGAGTCCTTTTCAAAGTTCTCCTGAGAAATGAAATGAATATATTCTCTCATGAAGCTTGTCAGGAAGCGCTAAGTGAACAGGGATCTCCAGCATTCTTCCCAGAGGACTCTGAAGGACTTTGCTTTAAGCTCTCCACCTTCCTCTTTAGACCAACCTCTCCTATTCCAAACCAACACAAATGCATCCCACTGGCAATGAAGCACAAACATTTGCAGGATTCAGTGTAAGTATCTTCTTGTTTATGCTTCACAACACCTCACAGGCTCTTCATTCAATGCAGTGTTTGAATGTTGTTTGGTTTCTCGAGTCCAGTTTCTGTGAAACTTTCCAGGAATTGTCACTAATTACTTTAGATTTGGATTCATTAGAAGAGCAGTTTCCCTTCAACCATTAACTGAATGCAGACAGGTATCCAAATGAACCAAGCATTAGCGCTGTTTGACTCCCTCCCTCCCTCCCTCCCTCCCTCCCTCCCTCCCTCC
>NW_004949102.1:10236180-10266613 GCF_000317375.1 Microtus ochrogaster | reverse complement strand
CCTCCCTCCCTCCCTCTCTCCCTCCCTGTCTCCCAGACCCTGTCATCTATGTCTCACCCTGCATCAGGCAACCTCACCCCTACATACACTCCCAGTCTACTCAGAAGCTCTCTCCCTCACCCCTTCATCCCTGTTTTGGCACAGTACTCTGAAGCCAAACCGTTGGACAAGAAGGATGAAGGTGAAAGGTTTAAAAATGAAAGACAACATTGACGTCTTCTCCAGGAAGAATGTTCTTGAATATTCACTCCAGCCCTCAGACTCCAGTCACTATCTCTTCTTCCCAAACTCACTCCAGAAACATCCATCAAACTCAAGCCACAGCTCCATTTCTTACTCTGGGCATGCAGAAGGCTAAACTAGATGATTACAAAGATTCCTTTACTTGCCATAGACTAACACTGAATGGTATTCTGACCTCAAGACACTCAGGAGAAAAGTGTTGCTAAAATCTTAAGTCAGACTGTCAATCCACTCCTAGGACACGGGCTTTTATTGGAAATGACAATAAAGGAAGTTACAGTGAGAAAAACTACACACACCCTAAAACGGTTTGCACCAAAGGAAATGAAATTATTTTCATGAGCAAATGCATTCTGAGTTCCAAAACCTGCCTTACAGATGATCCAAATGCATGAGCTATTATCTAGCCACAATAAGAAACCACATTGTACAACAGAAAAGTGTACCACTGTAAAAACTTCCCGCAACAAGCTGGCAAATGACAATGAACATGGTATAAAGGTGTCACAAAATAATCTACAATGTAAGTACACAACATATGTTTTGGAAAAAACAAGAGAAAAGCAAGGCCTTCTTATGACTTCTTTTTAACTCATACATTTAATGCCTTTTATTCCCTTGACTATAGTTACTGTACTTCCCTTGACATTAAAAAAAAATATTCAGAAAACCCTACACAGGGCTCCTGCAGTGTATCAGTTTTAGCCCCAAGTCACTTTGTATGTGTCAGGGAGTATGGGAAGGAAGGCACCATCGGGCCTCAAATACAAAATGGCTATTGTAAAAACACTGCACACCTTATGATGATAAGGGACCAGATGAACAACTATAAAAAAGAAAAGGAAAGCGAGCTGATTCTGATATTACTGCGAGTGATCCCAAAGGCCATTTGACCATCTGGGCTCTTTCTGTCCTGTCTGACTGGAAAGGCCATTTATATCAGAGTTGCCCCAATCACACTACTTGTTCTGCAGTAACAAACTGCCAAGCAGGCATCAATTGAGGAAGACTATCGGGTAAAGGAGAATCAAGAGACTTGGGTTGGCAGGCTCTCCGAACTGATTCTAGTTTCATCAGTAAACCACAAGATCTCTTTCTCTTGGCCTCAACAAATATTTGAAATGAATGTAAGGGGACAGAATGGATGACTGTCAATTCCTCAGACATCTTCTGTCACCCATAGAAAGATGTCCCAGAGAATGGCTACAAAAGGGAACAGTGGGGGAGGTAGTCTGCTTCTCCTTCACAGACTGTTGCTTAGAGCATCTTCAAGAAGTGGCTTGACTAGATGAAATTTTCAACATCTGTTCTGGGAAAGTTGTATTGTCCACCCTCCTCTCTTCTCTAGAACTGTCTGGCAAGAGACAGTGGAAGTATTGTATCATCAGTTCTAAGTGTGTACTGAAACACAGCAAACCAGGTTGTTACTCACTTAACCTCAGAAAATCTGGCACACTCTCTCTGACTACAGACGCTTGCAATGCACCTGGTGTTGTAAAAGTCCTAAAAAGTCCACAACAGGAAAAGTGCTCATTTTAAAATGGACACAAATTATACACTATATATTTTCCCGTTATCACTGAAAAGTACCAACTGGAGTAGTTTTCAGAGTATGAGAACCGCTTCTTAATTCACCTTTCTGGTAATGACACAACAAAGACTAAATGACAGTATTTTTATTTTGTTATTTTGTTGTATAAATGGAGTAGCTGAACTTGGAAATATGACCAATGTCCATATCATTAAGCCCTGCATAGTTAAACCACAGGGTGTAATATATGGAAGAGTGCAAACATACAAGAAATGTACGAAAGAAAAAAAGAAAAAGTTCTCCATGAGGACAAAAGATTAAATTCATGGCAGGTAAGTTCCATGGAATACTTTCTGCAAGCATTAAGAGGAAAGTCAGAAACAAAATATATTGCACAGAGCTCATGAAAATATGCTCCACAGGGGATCAATAAGCATTAGTTAATATTTCCCAGCAGTGTCTGTAACTTATTATCTAGCCACTCAGGTTCTCAATGCCTCACCTCAATTTCCCTGTCTAAAAAACAAACAAATATTTACTGTAAAATAAAACAGCAATCTACATTCACTGAGGAGTTGCGAGGCTTAATTTAAGTTTCAGAAGCATCTGGAAAAGGCAAATGATGGATGTGAGTGTCAATCATCATCACCATTCACAACTGCTATTGCAAGAACAAGGTTAGAAAGGCAGCCAATTCCTGGCTCCTCTGTGCTGCCCAGGAGAGGTGCCCTTGTGCAAAACTACAGACTCCTCAACTTCCTGAGTATGAGCAGAAGGAGGAAAATTCCTAAGGCAACAAAATTGTATACATTAAGTTCCACTGATTTGCATTAATAAAGACATTTCATGTATTGTTCTCTGACAAATAATTTCTACTTTCAAGGTTATATAAAACATTTTGTTCCAAGTGCCAAGACAGAAGTGGTTTTAAAAACTGTAAAAAAAAAGAACAGGGGAAGTCAGAAAGTAAAACAAAATGGACTTCAAACCTAGAATAGAGGAGGGGACTGTTTTTGATTAGGCACTAAATTGTATATCACAGGTTCCTAATCCATCCTTTAACAAGTTACTTGACAGGGAGGATGGTGACAATCAGCCACCATCCTTTACAGACAATCACAATCCTTTACAGCCCTGAGGACTGTCATGGTGTCTGGAATGCATCAGGCAGCCAGAGAAGAAACAATGAAGGAATCCCTATGTCCCAATGTTTATCAAGCAGCAGCCAGGCCTATGCTAGGCAAAGGCTGACATTAATGGCTCCTGCTGTCTGGGAAACAGATGTAAGGAAAAAGATGAAATGCTTGCATTCCTATTACCATAGGCCTTAAAAATAGGAAAGGAAGAAAGAGAAGAAGCCAGCATCTATGCAGGCTACAGTGTCCAACTGATAATCTACGGCAGTGGTATCAATCTGCACACCAGTCAGCCAATCCATCCTGAAGAAAAATCATTGCTTCCAACATAATACACTAAAACAAATTTATAAATGTTAATAAAATTTTTAAAAGGTCAGGTCATTTCTTCCTGTAACAAATGTCGGGGAACCCAATACATCTCAGTATCAGGTCACTGACAGGACAGCTCTGACATTAAAGGATGGGGAAAATGGAATTTTTCTCTTTTAAAATTAGTTAACCAGCACATCTGTCTGTTTCCCTTTTGGCGGCCTGCTACAGAGCAAGCATAGTAACAGGAAAATTTATTGAAACATACCATTAAATCAATATGGCAGAGCATTCCACTTTACACTGGGCTATGAAAGTCATGCATGTAGGAGACTGAAGAAAATGCACTGGTCCTGGAAACAGGAATAAAAATGTTTGGTAAAAGAAAATGAATTCCTGGAATATAAAATTTAAGAGAGTATGTAGCAAAGCTGGGAACATAAAATTGATCATGTAACCTTTGTAGTTGAGCATATGTTAGAGGTAGTCTTTTTACTCAAGGATTGAGCTAGAATGTGACAAAAGTGAGGGTTCTGGCAGGATTATCAGAAACTACTTTGGAAGGTGGTAATAAAATCAGATTTATAGAAACACGTCAAAGTAGGACTTTATATACTCATAAAGTGAGAAACCATATTTTTGTATGTAATCCAGGGAGATTCCAAGGGTAGGAATGTTCTGCCACATAATCTTGCTGAAGAGTAAAATGTATTGTGGATATCTGAGATGCAAACACTGATAACAGTGTGTACAAGACACACTGGAGCTCATAAATGAGTTTTTAAAGTCCGTGGACACTCCCAATTACTCAGTATTTCACAGTCAGCTCTTAGAAAACCCATGTTGTAGAGACGCACACATAAGTGCACACCCAGTCCGAATTTATAGAATCTAGTACAATGTACTTCTCAAGATCTTAAAAATAATTCAGTTCTACATGTGAAAGGAACTTTAGAAATCAGCTGGTCTGACTGCCAGGAGCCATCCCCAAGGTGGACAGATCCCAGCAGAGGATGTCAGGAGCTGGCGGGGAGGGAGGGGGCCAGGCCATGGTGTTCAGGAGAATCTTGCAGCCTCACTCACTAGCAGTCAGAGGGCTTCTTTATTTATACAAAATTTAGTAAGTAGGGATACATTTACACTGTTTCAAAACACAGGTCACATCATTTTTGTTTTTGGACCTGTGTTTCACTTCCTTTTGCTCACCTTTTAGTCATCATTAATAAAGTATGTTGTTATATCTACTTCTTCAGGAATTAAAGATTTTTGAAATTCAACCTGATGAAAGGCTCTAAATAGGAATTTATATAAGCATGCTGGACTCACTGGACACTGACCTGCTGCTGCACAAGTGGCGCTCACTTTACTTTCAGTTGGATATTTTATATTTTTGTCCATCCTAATTGGACTATAATCTGTTCTGAATCTAGATTCTCATTGCCATCAAAATTCTTTTATTTCACACATATCCTGTCCCTAAACAATGAACACTTAATGAAATAGTCAAGCCATTTAAATACGTCTTGCACATTTTTTTCATTGATACATTGATTTATTTTGAGGTACTAGAGATGGAATTCAAAGTCTTGCACAAGCTAGACAAGCAATGTACAATTCAGCCATATTCCCTGGTACAAAGAACATAGCATATCTTTGTGCATATTTTGTTTGAGGTGGGGTTTTAGAACACTTGCCAAGGCTGGTCTCTTACTCAAAACCCTCCAGTCTCAAGCCCTAAGTAGCTAAATTACAGTTGCTAGGCACTGCATCTGGAATTTTACCATTCACTTGAGAGTATGAGTTTTTTACATTCTTTGTGGCTATAGACTTTTCTTATCTGGACTGGGGATAAGAATAAAGCTGACATTTTGGAGACAGTTCCTAAGATGCATCTCCTATTTTTTCAATGAAAACTACAGTTAGCTTGTGAAATGGCCCCCACGAATTCCCATCATTAATGACATAGTCTTTATCCTTTCTACCTTGGTGTTGTTGGAAGGGTGCTACAGTCTGATAAAATGCTCTCTCCAATAAGCTCGGGTTTTAAGGCTGGTGGTACTGTTCAGGAAGGCTGTGGAATCGTTAACTGGTGAAAGCAAATTGATCACTGTAGGTGAGGCTTTTTTTTTTCTTTCTCGAGACAGGGTTTCTCTGTGGTTTTGGAGTCTGTCCTGAACTAGCTCTTGTAGACCAGGCTGGTCTCAAACTCACAGAGGTCCACCTGCCTCTGCCTCCCAAGTGCTGGGATTAAAGGCGTGTCCCACCACCGCCCGGCTTTGAACGTTATACTCTGCTCCACTTCCTATCTCACTTGGTGCATCCTGAGCCACTGTAATGTGAGCAAGTCTATAGCCAATTGTTTCCACTAACATGAACTGAGTTCCTCTGCTAGGATATTCCTGCCAATATGGTCTCAAACTAGAAAACAAACCAAATCTATTTGGTCACAACATAAACGTATCCAACACAGCTGGAAAACTTTAAGAAGGGTCTAGCAACCTGAAGTTATTTCATCGGAAAGATCATGTCCCCTTTTCCAATGTCCCCCCTCTTCCCTCTTTTGCTTTCTGGCTAACATGAGGTAAGCAGCTTCCTTTACTGCAAGTGTGCCTGTGATTATGAACTACCTTACCATGGGGCACAGGGTAATCATGCTTCCACGAACCAAAGTCTACAAAACTGTGAATCAAAGTAAATATTCCTGCTAATTAGAGCTAAGACAATGATCATCAGAAGTTAAGAGTACAGAGTGGACGTGAAGTTTTTGTGGGTTTTTATTTCCCTTGAAGAGTAGCTTCTCAAGCAGTTGTTTCTAGAGCCTGGTTCTGCAGACGCAGAACCATCTGCTAGCAAGAAGCAAGGGACTTGTGGGCAGCATGCAAGCTCACTTGCTCCACTCCTAGCTATTTCACAGAGGTCCTTGCAAATGACCTGAGGGAACTGACTGGGTGTACAGGCAAACAAACAAAATCTAAGGAGAGGCTAAAAAATTCAAATCTCAATTCCACCAGAGTATAGTGACGAATAACTTTGGGGAAATTGTATTATCTCTGAACCAAGTGATGATTATAAAAATTGAAATAGGAAAATTCATGAAAAAAAGTTGGCACAAAGTAAATGAATATTAATAAATGCCTAATTTCTTACTCCAGGCTGAGTGGGCTTGAGAGGTGGCCGCATCTCCTTCTGTGTCCATCCTTTTTATCCAATTCTGTATTCAACTTAAATAAAACATTTATTATGTAGTCTATAATCCAAGAGAGGGTGAATATGAGCAAAGAGGATGGCATACATATATGAAATGGTCAAAATATAGAATAAATATATGCTAATTAACAATTTTTAAAGAATTTTTGTTTTTTCAAGTCGAGAGGAAGTCCAAACAGGACACTTAGGTTTAGTATTTTTACAATTAAATGCATTTTTACACTTGCAATATTCCACTTGAAAGCATGTCCAACCTTCTGATGTTGTGTAAAGAAATTGTTATCTATGAAGTTTAAGTTCAAAAAGCTGCAATTAAGTGACAGAAAATAAAAGTAAAATAAAATCCTTAATATTTTAACTGCATTTAGAAACTGATATTGGGCCACATTTATAGCAAACTTTGACTACATGCAGACCATGCAGGTTAGACATGCATGTGACCTATTTAAAAGAAAATATATCCTTTCAATGCCTTACAGAGATGTCACAAAACAAACAAATAAAAAAAAGCAAACCCAAAAACAGGTTCCATAAGGGGCATCCTCCTCAGCACCCTCTTTCCTCCCCTGGCTTCTTGCTAACATACTGCAGCACACAGGCAGGCAGCTCGGAGGACACTTTCCATCCCAGTCACGGCAGCATCAGAGATGGCTGGTTCTCCCTCTACAAATTTACTTGGAAAATACTCAGTAAGAAACGTGAGGAAACAAATTAGTCATTCTATAGCCTATTGATTACGCCACTGTGAAGCAGGGTCACCCTGGGAATGCTTTTGGGGGAAAGGGAAGCAATCAATTCAGTGAACCTAGAGCTCACTAATCTGGCGATACTAACTAGCCAGGAAGGTACAGGCATGACCCTGCTTTGCCTCCTCAGTGTTAGGATTACAGGTGCATCCCATCCTGCCTGATCTGTAAGTGGGTCCTGGAGCAAGCACTTAATTGGCTGAGCCATTTTCTAAGACTTTATTTTACTTTCTTTTGTTTTTAATTGTGCTCATTTGTTGGCACAAATCATAAAGAGTACATCAGGTCTAACTCAATAAACTCCGCTGTATTTGTTTGAAAGATATTGAGTTTAAGACTGAAAAAGTGGCCCAGCAGTAATGGTAAAGGCCTTTAATCCTAGCATTTGGGAGGCAGAGGCAGGCAGATCTTTTTGAGTTTAAGGTCAGTGTGGTCTACAGAGAGAACTTCAGGATGGCCAGGGCTACACAGAGAAATCCTGTCTCCTAAAAACAAACAAACAAACAAACAAACAAACAAAATGACCGAATAAGTGGTTGTTTTGTTTTATTTTCCTATTTTCATTCTATACAGCTTTGCTGTAGTTCTCACTTACAAAATAAGATAAATGTGTCAATAATGGGTAATTTAGCAGTATTCTGCTGTCATTTCATATGCATTAATTTAATTAATGGAGATCATTTATCATCCTACTAGAGCTTTTTCTTTGAGAAGGTAACAATATCTTATTAGCATTTGAGATCTCAAAATAATAATTTGCATTACTGAAATTACATATTAGATATAATCTAAAGTAGTGATTCATTCTGTTTTCCCCAGTATCTGAGATTCCTAATTTCTTCTAACAAAAGGAAGTGGTATGTTCTATGCATTATTACAGAAAAACTCCTCAAATATTTCTGTGTCACAAAATCTTGAAATTCAACTCTTAGTGATTCACATGCAAGCAGCTTTTCTCTGTTTCCTATAAACACCTTGGAGTAGTAAATCCTATTTCTATGAAGGAGCTCCAAGAGACAGGAAGAGGAAAGAAAGACAAGGAGTGAGCCCAGTGTGGAGGCAGATTTCTCCTACGTTTCCTTCTCTTTGCTTTATCTGTAAGCAAAGCATAATGCTAAGGCCCTACACACACACACACACACACACACACACACACACACACACACACACACACACACACACACAGGCACACACACACACGAGGCAAACCCATTAACCAACTACTTTCAGTTTCTAGAACCTATGCAAGTATTATGGAGTTTTCCTGGACTCAAGCCTCACTGTAATTAGTGTAGGTATGTTGGCTCAAATTCTCCTGCCAAAAACACAATATGTGTATTATTCCTATTGTGTAGATGAAGGATCCTAGGCTTGAAGCAGCCCAGTGAGCAAAAATTGGAATAAAAGCTAAGATGGGCAGAACCTCTAAATCTGACAGCTCATAGAATATTAGGGGATTTGAGCCCTCCCCTCAGTTCCTTCTAACACATATTTCTTCATATGATATTTTCATAAAATTTATTCATTTATTTACAATGCTAAGAACCAGTGCTTTAATGACAGCAACCACACAGTGTACCTCTTTATTTAACCTTCCTAAGAGGAACTGCTCCTTAGAAAGTAATCTATTAAACCCAAAACAACAGGAAAATACATGTTATCTGGGGAAACCCATTTCTTCCCATAACTACCTCTACTTCCTCAACTTTTTTGTTGTTATTGTTGCTTGTTTTCTGAGACAAGGTCTCATGCATCCTAGGCTGGCCTTGGTATCACTGTATCTGAGAATGAGCTGGACATCTTCATCTTTCAGTGGTCACCTCCTAAATGCTGGGATTACACGCGAGCACCACCATTCCAGGCTTCCCTTTCATACCTCTTAATGCTTAAGACTTTCTCAGGTCTAACCAACCTGGACCAAAAGAACTTGAAAACCTCCAGCCCTGATTCCACTGTCCTGGACTCTACTCTTACATTATGTTAGCAGAACAACAAATAGGACAGACAACATAGTTCTTAAATGTTCCAATTTTGTTTACTTTGTTTTCACTGAGCAGTGCAGAAGCAGGCCATTTGGAAGTGTCAACAAAGAAAAAGGTTTATAAAGCCTGGATTACTTTCTCTTATCTGTCAAAACAAAGAAATTTAGCAATATAGTGGACACAATTCTGCTATACAGACAAGGTATATAGACAAGAATTTAGAACGAGTGAGGAGATGTTTGCAGAGCTTGGAGACCCAGAGAGAAAAGATTCGAGATGTTTCTGATGTAAACCTGTGAGAGACCATCAAAAGTTCTAGAAGATAAACACCCTGTGGTGCTGGGACACAGGTGTATCATGGTGCAAACACTGCACAGAACTCCTTAAGGAGCACCCATAAAGAGAAGCACCTCTGAAGGATACTTCCACATAGGGCTATCTGGATACAGAGGCATTTTCATCAATGACAGGAAAACATAGAGAACTATTTTTATTCTGTTTATTGGTCTTTGGACAAAAATGATCCTGACTGATAAGCCACAAGACTTAACAACTATTTCACAGTCACTTTGCAAAAGCATAAACATTAAATGAATAATTAGATGAATTTAAAAAAAAAGTTATGCTTCTGACATAAAATGATAATCCTACTGACATGCTTCCAAATGAATACATTAAAATGTTCATTATTCCATGAAGACTAAAGTATAGCAAGATGGTGCCAACAAATTGCCTGGATGTAAGTCAGAATGGTTGTCCTGCCCTATACTATATTAGTATGAAGAATTTTCAGGCATTAAGATGTACATGTGTTCTCAGTAGTCCTCATTGTCTGCTATGTAAGTCCGGTTTTATCCCATGCTTTTTCAGACCCAAACTAGCTGGTCTTGGTGAATTCCCGAAAGATCATCCCCATTGTCTCAGAGTGTGGGTGTACCCCTCGCGGTCCTGAGTTCCTTGCTCGTGCTCCCCCTCCTTCTGCTCCTGATTTGGACCTTGAGATTTCTGTCCGGTGCTCCAATTTGGGTCTCTGTCTCCTCTCATCGCCTGATGAAGGTTAATATTCAGGAGGATGCCTATATGTTTGTGTTTGGATTCACCTTCTAAATTAGCTTCTCTAGGATCGTGAATTATAAGCTCACTGTCCTTTATTTATGGCTAGAAACCAAATATGAGTGAGTACATCCCATGTTCCTCTTTTTGGGTCTGGCTTACCTCACTCAGGATAGTGTTTTCTATTTCCATCCATTTGTACGCATGAACTCAAGAACAATGGCAATGGGTTTTTGATCCTACTGCACATACTGGCCTGGGGGGAGCCTAGGCAGTTTGGATGCTCAACTTACTAAACCTGGATGGAGGTGGGCAGTCCTTGGACTTCCCACAGGTCAGGGAACCCTGATGGTTCTTCAAGCTGATGAGGGAGAGGGACTTGATCGGGGGAGGGGGAGGAAAATGGGAGGCGGTGGCGGGGAGGAGGCAGAAATCCTTAATAAATAAATAAATTTAAAAAAAAAAGATGTACATGTGTTAAAAACCAGTTTATAGTGAATATCTGAGAATAATATTATACTCCTTATATGTTGTAAGCAAAGAAGGGCCTACAAAAGCAGAAGTTATTTGCAAAATAAAATAATGCCATAACAGATATAGACTCTTATGTTCTCTTGAAGACAAAGCTAAAGATAGAAACAATCCGCTTGTTAACACAGAAGATTCAATTCATTATATCCTAAGAAACAAAGTGAATGAGCTGGTTACGCTTTAAGTTTTTAAAAAGATTTTATTTTATTATTTCAGTGTGTGTGTGTGTGTGTGTGTGTGTGTGTGTGTGTGTGTGTGTGTGTGTGTGTGTGTGTGTGTTTAGACGTGCGCTCATGAGTGCAGGTCCCACAGAGGCAAGAAGATGTGGATTCTTATGGCGCTGGAATAACAGATGGATGTGAACCATCAGACATGTACACTGGGAATCAAACCAGAGTCCTTTGGAAGATCAATTCATGGCCTTAACCACTGAGCCATCTCTCCAGCTCAAGGACGTACTCTAAAATATTTAGAAGTGCCTTTTCTAACATAGAGATATCGGCAATCTGTGTAGAGAAATTTCTTTTAAATGAATTTTATTTTTAGTTAGCTAGAAATTTTATCATAGATAACTTTATACAATAAACATAATAAAGGAATATAAACTATTATACTCACAATAACCAGTTAGTCTATAGTGCTTCCTTATAAAGTGTCTCAAAAATTTTTAGATTTTCTTCTCTTTCAGAGAACAAATGAAGAGGCAGGCACTATCAGCAGACTGGAGCACCATGAACCTGACATTTACAAAGAGAGCCTTGACCTTTCTAGAGTCAAAGAGACCAGTCTGCTCTGTCATCAAGGAGCACAGGCTCCTGAGAAACCTCCTCACGTTAGTGTGCTGAATTGGAGGCACATGCTTCTACTACAAAGAAGGAAGTAGGACTCGGGCTCTAGAGTCTTTGACCCAGGCTTGCATCTCAGCTGCTACATTTACAATAGTACAACTTCGATCAATCTATTCCATCTCTCCTGGACTCAGGTTCTTCAGATATGAGGTGAGAATGATAACCGTATGAAACACAGAGAGCTCCTGGAAAGGTGAAATGAGGTGAGGCTTGCAATATACTTACAACATAACTGGGCACATCCCTAAGGCTCAAGGATTTTAGCTATCCTTCTTCATGTGAGGTGACTGAATCATGAAGAATACAAAAGAAAACTCGAAGAGTGAGTCCAGGATATGCACACTTAGGTGACGAAGCCCGTGTTATATACTTTAATATACTAGAATCACAATGTTTGGAGACTACTATTTATTTTATTTACAGTATGAAATCCAAAGTGTTATATATTTTCTTCTATACAACATAACAAGGAATCAAAATGTATACTCATTACTATACCCAGCTACAAATAGGAAACAATTGAAGAATATTGAAGAAATTCAATGTTTGTGTTGTTTCAAACATATGATGATGAATTGGATATGAGCAATACAAGCATAATTACCAGGACTGCATCAATAACCTGACTCCTTGTGGTTTCGGTGATGGTTTTCCTGGAGTTTGCTATGATAATGAGTATATGCATTGTTGATCCATTAAGGACCATGCCTGCTGTCTTAATGTGCTCCCTCAAGAAATGCTGACATATTTGTTTGGGAGAGACATTGTGCTTTCTTAAAGACATTCAAATATCAGGATCTCTTAGGATATGCTAATAATCATAAAGTATAGAGGGGTGTGCTGGATGCATTATAAATGCATCTATTTTCTCTTTCTTCTCTCTGCAGAGGACATACCACTGGCTATGTTCTAACCAAATGCAACCATCTTCAGAGTTCTGATTATTAATTACATATTGAAGTACAACTGGTCTCACTCTTGGCGGTTATTCATATCCACCACATGAAAGAGGATGTAAAATATGAATGGCTCACATTTCACTCAAGTCCCATTGAGCACAGAGTGGGAGTGTGTGGGTAAAAGAATCTAGAAGACTGGCAGGAAACAAAAGGAAAGGGTATTTTTCAGTATCAAGGCCACTTGGAAAAGCTTATATTTTGTTTTTTTTCAGAGAAAGCAGGAAAAACAAAAGAATGGCACATAATAACTAATATTTCAAAGATAGTCTTGTGCAGCACACTACAGAATTCACATAAGTTGCTTGGAAGATTTCAAAACAGTCAGGCAAGCCTTCTTCAAATGCAACCTATGCCCATAAATGCCTTGCAGAAGCTTTAAAGGCTCTGACGCGTCCCACTGCCATTAACGACTATAAGGGTTTCACCTCCAGAAGGAGAACATATAGGGAAATGCAATTCTTGACAGCCTCTGTGATGTTCAGTAAGGTGGAAGTATGTTTGCAAACGTGGAACCTGACTGACTTGCTGTGGCACTTTTTTTGACAGACGACGTTAAACAAATGTCGCACACAGGAGTTTCTCTGATATGTGTGCCTGGGTGTGGGGGAAAGAAAGGGAGGGGAAGCTTCATAAGCTGTCATGGGAAATTAACAGTCTACCTTAAGGAGTTTACACACTATCATCTTAAATAAAACACAAGCAGCCTGTCAGCAAAGATAAAGCAGGAAGGACAACAGCAAAAAAAAAAAGTGAATCGCTGCCTTGGTCTCACCCCCATATTTATTTCCAAGACCTGGGTATGAATTTGACCTCAGTGAGTAACTCCACTAGAAAACACAATTAGAAATGTATGCTAGCAGATTATCCACTAGAGCATCAAAAGCTACCACAAGACGTCATCTGAAAGCAATGGCCGGAAGGTACATAGGATGATCTATGACCTGTGTGGGCACCAGAAAAACACATATCTGCACCCTGGTTCTTAGGGAGAAAACCACAGTACTTCCCTAAAGGGAAGAAAAAAATCACACTGTTGAATTCACCAAAATCCATTCCCCAGTATTTGAGAAACTAGTATTGCTTCACGTTATCAGAGACCTAGTTACGCAGACAAGACTCCTGGCACATCCGGGTGGTGTTACCTAGATCAGATCAACTTCTGGATGTGCCTGTGAGGAATTATCTAGATTAGTTCAACAGAGGTTGGAAAATTCACCTTACCTTGTTTCTATATGTTGAATAATAATGATAATAAAGCTGGGGTCCTATCCTGAATAAAATGGAAGGCGTGAGCTAAGTTCTAGTATCCATTTCCCTTTCCTCAGTACATGTGGATACAATGATCCAACTGTCTCAAACTCCTCTGCCATGACTGACTATACTCTCAAACTGTGAGTCCAAATAACCCCTCCTTCCTTACCTTGCCTTTGCCAAATATTCTTAGGACAACAAAAACAACCAAAAGACAAAAAGCACGATTTAATCTCCAAATGTTTGATAAAAAGGTTAAACGCAGTTAATATTTGTAATATAAAGTCGAAAGTATACACTTATATGTAGGTTTTAGAATCTACATAAACCAATGCACACAGTAGGCCTCATAAGTCATATAATCTGAAAATTATCTTTCATAATTCAGAAAAAAAATGTTCTGTTTCTTAGAAATCAAACGCAATGGTCATATTGCCACCCATGCAAGGACAGCTTTTAACCCACAATGTCATCTGATGGACTCTCTAATCACATAAGCTTTAGCTCAGTAAGAACAAGTATGTTCGGGCTGGAAAGATGACTAAATAGGTAAAATCACTGGCTATTTTCCAGAAGATTCTGATTCAATTCCAAGCATATATATAACAGCTCACAACTGTTGGTAACTGCAGTTCCAGAGGATCAGACACTCTCACAAAGACATACACGTAAGCAAAATATTATAAAATTAAAAAAATAGTTCAAAATAAAAAAACAAGCATGTTTCTGCATAAAACATATGCCATACTTATAAATGCTCAGAATAACACTATCAAATGCTATTGTATATATCAAACTGTCATAGTAGAAATAACTGTTCAACATTTCTCTAAGACAGAACATTTGTTGTAGATTACTATGTAAAGATGTATTGCATTTTTTATGCTGCATTTGTCTAATCATGTAAAGATGTGTTAGATTTGTCTCACCTTGCCTGCCTAAGGCACCTGATTGGTCTAATAAAAAGCTGAACAGCTAATAGCTATGTATAGGAGAGATAAATGAAGCTGGCAGGTAGAGAGAATAAGCAGGAGGAATCTAGGCTAGAGGGAATGAGAGAGAAGGGAGAAAGTAAGGGAGACACGGGGCCAGCCCGCCGGGTAGAGAGTAGGACATACAAAATGAAAGAGAGGTAAAAAGCCCCGAGACAAAACATAGATGAAGAGAAAAAACAGGAGCCTAGGCTAAAATGAAGCATTCATAACTAATAAAAAGTCTCTATGTCATGATTTGGGAACTGGTGGGAGGTGCAAAAGAAAACCTGCTACAACCATTGGCAAGAAATATAGGATAATATTTATTATAAATATTCAAACTACCTCTTCCTTTCAAAGTTGAAGGATTTATTATACACTTTTGAATAAAAGGATAAAATCCAACAGAAATAATTAAAGAAGTTAAGATTTTAAATCAAGATTTCTATTAGAAAGGTATTATAATCTTGGAAGCATTTCCTGAACAGACCCTTTGTGCTAGACTAGGTTTAGGCTAACATATAGTTTGCTAATGAAGTTGTTCTTCTGTGCTTACTCTGTAAACTTAGAAAGATTAGCATGCAAATCCTACTACAAAACCAAAACAAGCTAGGACTTTTGAAATGAAGCCCACCAGGCCATTCATTGCTTCAATGAGAAACAAAACTTTGTATTATTTGAAAGCACACTGTATCAGAATCACACACAGGATGAATCCTTCATGATATCCTGATTTTTACCAATAGCATTTGTCAAACAACACTGGAGAATATAATAAAAATGAGCTATATCAAATTATGTACTCTACTTCTAGATCTATCATTAGAAAGGACTTTATTTTCGCTGCAGCAAACTACACTAACCTATACTAAATACACCAAGCTATACGAACTTAGTCCTTAGAATTCTTCTGCACCTCAAATCCAGGAATAGGCCTAATATAATATTTTTTTTCTGAATGCTAGTATTGTCAGACTTTCTCTATACTTTTGAAGCCTTTGAGGTTTACAAAGGTAGTTCCTATATTTTTAAAGTCTAAATATGTTGCCCTCTTTACTCAGGCAAAAAGAAACCATTTCTGTTCTAATTACTTTGACTATAAGTTCCCAATTCACATCCTCCAAAAGAGACCACTAGGGAAGACACCCTGGCCTACAGTAAGCTGTTGAAACAGAGTCAACTTTCCCTTTTCATTTGCATTTCTTCTGGTCAGGGCTTCTTCCCTCAGATATTCAGGCTAAATTGCTTGCTGCATCATCAGGTTTGATTAAGAGCCATGCTTTCACAAAGACCTTCCCAATTAAGACTGTCAAAAAAAACAAACAAAGGCTCTGGAGAGATAGCTCAGAGGTTAAGAGCATTGCCTGGTCTTCCAAAGGTCCTGAGTTCAATTCCCAGCAACCACATGGTGGCTCACAACCATCAACAATGGGGTCTGGTGCTCTCTTCTGGCCTGCAGGCATACACACAGACAAAATATTGTATTCAAGGCAGGCGAATCTCTGTGAGTTCGAGACCAGCCTGGTCTACAGAGCTAGTTCCAGGACAGGCTCCAAAACCACAGAGAAACCCTGTCTCGAAAAACCAAAAAAAAAAAAAAAAAAGAATATTGTATACAAAATAAATAAATATTTTTTAAAAAACCAGCAAAAGAAATAACACATTGTGAAATTCACTTGTCATTTAAACTTTTAATTTTTGAAATGTAAGGGCCTTGAATTCCTGAAAAATAAAGAAAGCTATTGCCTTGTCAGAATCATAAAAATTAAAATGCAGAAAACAATATGCAAACTAATCAATTCTTTGCTAACATATAAAGAAAATTAAAACCCACTGTAATTTGACCATTAAAAATTTGTTTCAATATGCTTTTCCTCATTTAGATAGAAAGACAGAAAATTGATTGAATGACCTCTTCTCATTGCAAGCTTTCACTGGGGCTTCAATTGCTCACAATTTCTTGGTAGGCTACAAGTAAAACAAGGAAGATGATTCTATCTTCCATGTTCTTAAGATACAAGATTCGCCAAAAGTTAACAGCAAGGAAAAATATTAAGTAAACATTAAAGGGCCAGCCAAGTTAATGGGGTGAAGAGTTGGAAGCCAGTACAGTCGCGTCCGGCATCCTTTGTGACTTCCTAGTGGTAAGGCTGCCACGGTTATGAGGAGTACAAAAATAAGACTACAAGGTTACCATAATGGAAGACCTTGTAGGATAATTTTATGAGAGGAAAACATAAATGCCTTCTGGGAATTCATCAAACAAAATAACGGGAATCAACTTCACAGTGCTCTCTGAAGGACAGTTCAGTTTCCAATAGAGAAAATCCTCTAGGCACTGAAGAACGCACTACCAGTGGCACACAAATTACAAAAGTGCTTTCTTCATAAATGAAGTGTACAAGGCTATATGAAAAGTTTCGGGAAGACAGAGCGCCATTGATGCTAGATAGAGGAGGTGTTAGGATACAGATATTATGCTGGCCCCTGTCACCTGGAGGACAAACCCAGGTGGTACCCTGGACAGCCTAGGGTCCTATGACTAAACCACTACTCACATGTAAAGGTCCCATTAGGAAAAAAGCTCCGCCCATCCTCTCTCTTTCCCACTGCTTTTCTAAAGAGGCAGCTGATCCTGTGTCTTCTCTCTCTTCCCTCCCCCACTCCCTTTATCTCCATAAAACTCCCACATAAGCTCTGCCTGTGCGGCATGTATGTCCCTCACCCACCCCAGGGCCCCTTGGTCCGCTAAGGTCCACCTCTGCACCATTTTACAACGGGGGGGGGGGGGAATACCAGATCTGTCTCCAAAAGACACAATGAAGCATACATAGTCTACGAACACAAATATTATTTGTTGCTAATAAACTAATGTTAAATATTATTGAGAGAAAAGTTACTTCTGTGCCTCATAATCACAGTGTAAGTTATAAACAAAATGAAAAGTATTTTTTTGTTTTGTTTTGTTTTGTTTTTTTTGTTTTGTTTTTTCGAGACAGGGTTTCTCTATGGCTTTGGAGCCTGTCCTGGAACTAGCTCTTGTAGACCAGGCTGGTCTCGAACACACAGAGATCCGCCTGCCTCTGCCTCCCGAGTGCTGGGATTAAAGGCGTGCACCACCATTGCCCGGCCAAAATGAAAAGTTTGAGATAAGTCAGGAATATGAGTCACTTGATCAAAATAGAAACTTCCCAGAATAGCAGGAGGAAGATGAATGGGCAACAGAATATGCAATTAAAATAATTGTCACACTGTTTCAATACAGACCCTGCATATGTATTTTCCCTGATAAGTTTAAAAGATTCCATTGATTGATTGCTGTGCCCAGACCTGCCAATTTCTGTCTCCTACCAAGCAAGTGACTAAGCAAGTACCTCATAGACAAGAATGTGAGCTGATCTTGTTCCTGTAAACCTTACATAAAAGCACAGTCTAGTAAATAATTGGTAACAAAAGCTAAAGGAAGCATCTAGAATGAACAAGATACCATGTTATGGTTTTCATCTTAAATTTCAAGTCTTCTACTCCTCCCAACATCTTCCCATTCTTCCAATCTGCCTGCCTCATTTTGCCATAATGTCTTTTAAATAAGAACATATTTTTGAACAGTCTATTAATATAGATATAACATAATAAATAATAATAAAATAAAAGTCTATTAATCTTACTAGTAAAGAGTTAACTCATGATGAAAATCAATGTGTGGAAATTATATTTACATGCTGATTTTCCTAATTACACAATTAATTTATACACTTAAGAAAAAATGGACACTTAGAAAATGTTGGGAAATAATAATTAAAATTAAAAAGGAAATATTACTAAAGGGCTTAGTCATTTGAAGTTCTTTAAGTCCATTAGATTTTCACTGAAACTCAATAGTGCATTAAGGAATAAGGTTTGAATCTGGGCCAGCAGCTAATGAAAAGCCTCTCATTGTCACATGTTTATCAAAGAACTAATTTACCCTGCAAGCCACATAGAATTCTTGCTACATACATTAAGAGATACTCAAAGAAATAAATGGTGAATTATATCATGTGACAAACCTTCAGTTCTTGTCAACAATAACAAAACTCAGAATTATAATACAAATGGAATGGGTAAAAGAAGTGGGAATCCCAGAAGCCATTAAGCAGCTCTTAGAAAGCACTAGAAAGCTATTTATATAATGTGTTAAATTCTACCCTCCATGGGGCTTTCTTCCATACTTGAAATATTCAGACTATGGCACAACTAAGCAGCGTTAAACTGGGTTTAGAAGAGGCCTATAAAGATTCAGGTATGTTCCTATTCTCTTAGCAATTAACAACACTAAGTAAAAATCAATTGTAATTGCAGAAGATGACTAAAAAAATTATCAAAGTCCTGATATATATGGACAATATTGTCAAATACAGAAGTTTTACATTATAATTTACCTTTTATATGTAACATATATAATATATATCACCCGATTAAATAGTCTTATTTTTCTTAACCCCATGATTCTTGGTTTTGTTTTGTTTTGTTTTTTTAATTTTTCGAGACAGGGCTTCTTTTTTTTTTTTTTTGGTTCCTGTCCTGGAACTAGCTCTTGTAGACCAGGCTGGCCTCCAACTCACAGAGATCCACCTGCCTCTGCCTCCCGAGTGCTGGGATTAAAGGCGTGCGCCACCACTGCCTGGCTTCCATGATTCTTTTTTTTTTTTTCTAATTAAAAATTTCTGCCTCCTCCCTGCCTCCCTTTTCCTTCCTCCTCCCCCCACTCCCCACACCCCACTCCCCTCCAACTCCCTCTCCAGTCCAAAGAGCGGTCAGGGTTCCCTGCCCTGTGGGCAGTCCAAGGTCCTCCCCCACTCCATCCAGATCTAGGAAGGTGAGCATCCAAACAGGCTAGGCTCCCACAAAGCCAGTACATGCAGTAGGATCAAAACCCAGTGCCATTGTCCTTGACTTCTCAGCAGCCCTCATTGTCCACCAACCCCATGATTCTTAAGTGAATTTACTTGCAGCAAGAGTTTTAGAGGGTTTAAGTGTTATTCTGAGATACACCTCATAAGGATTTAAAAGTTTCTGTTACTTTACATATAAATATAGTCAGCATATAATAGTTCTTTACAGAAAAAAAGCAATATTATATAAATACAGAGTTCCTTCTATAAACAGGCATAAATGTAAAATATTAAATTTCCTTATTAAGGATTTTAAGTATACAATAAAATAATGTTAGCTACTATATGCAAATTGCCTGAAAGGTCAATTAAAACAGCCATTATGGAAAAAGACAGTGAAGATTCACCAAAAATTAAGACCAGATGATCCAGGATTTTCCATGCTGGGTACATACCCAAAAGAAAAGTGGGAACTACCTGAGTATCCTTTAGCTGATGACTGGATAAAAGAAATGTGATACATAATGGAATACTAGTCAGTTTTGACATTTGTAACAATGCATGATCTCATTCTTGAGGAATCTAAATGCTCATCTCATGCAAGTTAAGAGTGGAAAGTTGGTGACTATGAGAAGAGGGGAGGGGCAAAAGCTGAGCTTTAGGTAAGGTAATAAAAGGAAGAAAATAATATGCAGTTGTGCAGCAGAAGGGCTGCAGACAATAATGTAGATTTCAAAAATAAGGATTTTGAGATTTTACCAAAAAAAGAAAAGAATTATGTCTAAGACATTTAACATGGTAGTACAAGATTCTTATTTGTATGAAAACATTATATAACCCATTAATATGCTTGTTCTTTATGTATTTTCAAAACTAATTTAAGGAATCACAGTATTAAATATAGCATCTTAGCCTTCCATAATTTGACAAACTGTTTTTACACTGTCATGCACAGAGATCTCTAGATCTCATTAACTGTAAAGCACAGTTTGTAACTACCGAGTAATTGTCCTTTTAACCCAGAAAAGTGCCTTCTTAAAAGTACTTAGGACTTAAGAATATTTTGGGAAAGCATCATGAATTTTTCTTTGCTACAATATACTATAATTGAGAAATGAACAATGTAACAGATTTTATTCTGCTCACCATCAAATTATCTTCCGAGAAACAAAGCCATATATTTTATTCTGAATATCTTTCAGGCTTCTGTAAATCACATCTGTTCAGAGACTTGGTAATTCTCAAAAGATATTGAAGGAGTAATTAGTGTAAATGAGTAGAAAGACCACGGTCAGTCATTTGTTTTTCTTGTGAAGAACTACAGAGAAAATACGCAGGTTACAGGCTAGGACTTAGGCTGCAATGCTTCATCTCTGTGATGGCAGTGCAAAGGCTACAAATGGACACATGAGCAAGACTGTGGTCAACAAATGTATGTTTATGAAAACAGATGGTAGGCGAGATGTCCTTAGGGGGTCACTGAGACAGATCCAAAAAAGGAGAAGGAGCAGGGAAGAAGATGGGCAGGACTAGAGAAGGAAGTAAAGAAAATCAAATTCAAGTGTCTGTGAGCTATTATTACTCCTGAGAACAGGGAGCAGCTTGGCTGACATTATCTGTTCTATTGACTAACTTTCACTGTGAAACCTTACAAAATGAAACAAGTTTCTTTTCTCTAATGATTTGACTCAATGCTGGCTGAACTATTGGCACTTGGCACATCAGCATAAATAATGAGAATATTGATCACATATGAGAATATCATAGGGGATGGGATGACTTACCTCAGTAATGGATGGAATATGACAGTAATATTTCTGGCTCCAGGTTTGCAGACAAATTTTGTTCCTCCACCTTCAATTAAGTTGTCATCAGGACCCCCTTGCAAGAAAAATAAAAACGGAGATTTAGCTAGTTGGAAATTTTACAGATAAACAAACCAAGCTTACCTATATGCATGCTGGATTGTAACAGGGGCTACCTTTTAAGTTACGAATAGTATTTACAGTTATTGCAAATGACATGATCCAATCTTTCTCTTCAACAATCTATGGCATAATTACCCAGCGAAAAATGATAAAGTCCAAGAAGAATCAAAGACATATGTAAAGTAATGGCTCAAGGTTACAATATTGTTGAAGCTCAAACATTTATTTCTAGTCAACAGCGTCTTCTTTGGACAGGGGAGCACAGAAAAGGATGAAGTTACATTATAAAACATCCAAGATTGTATATAAATTCTATTCACCACATTGTCATCAAGACAAAAATCCCACAGATTAAAAGACACACTACAGTTTTATGTCACACTAAAAAGAAAGAATCCTAGCTATTAAAATATGTAATTTACTTAATATTTATTTTATCATTGTAGAAAGCTTACTTGGCTACTTAAATAGATATTTTTATAAATATAGCGAGTGTATTTAATAAGTAAATACAATAAAATAAACTTAGAACAAAAAAATAGCTCAGTGATTAAAATCACTGGGTGCTCCTTCTAGAGGACCTGGATTCAATTCCCTGCACCCACATGGTAGCTCAAAACCATTTGTAACTCCAGTTCCAGAAGATTCAATGTTCTCTTCTGGCCATCTAGGGCACCATACACAAAAGTATCCCACAGACATGTGTGCAGTAAAAATATAAAAAGAAACTCATCAAGATATTCTTAAACTACATAATATACACACTCCAATTCTTGGAATAACTGATCAGAGCTGGCAGTATCCATGTTTTCAAAAAGTACCATCCTATATTAGCGAGAATATATTGTCTTAAAGGGGTGTACCACATTGCATGAAAGATTTTATTTCAAGCTACTGATACACATTTGGAAAAGTATAAAATAGCTGCTTTCTCAGTGCTATCACAAGTCTAAAGCAGATTTTGCAACCAGGACTTATATTCTTTCCTAAAATGGCTCTTAATTGGTAATTAGCTGAAACATCAAAGGGTCAAAGTGCAGGAAGTAATTGCCAGGCTCACACATTCTAAGGCAGTAACAATTTGCCATCACCATTTTGCACAGATTTAGCTGCAGAGCATTTAGAATATATAAAGCTCCAAATAACTTCAGAGTTGGAAGAAATGCTTCTACCAGTACCACCTCCCTCATCCCCATGAGTTTTTTTCTTTTAATGATTCAATGGCTATAATCCCTAGCTTCTTTCCACTTTTATCTGTTCCAAGAGGAGTGAATTCTTTTGATTAGCAAAAATTAAGCAAAAAAAGGAGGGCACATGAATGGCCTGGGAAGCCGCAGTGTTCCATCTGAAAAACCATGACATCTATAGAGGATAAATGTAGTTTGGTTTATGTTGATAAGGATGTGGATAGAACTCAAAGATAAAATAATTGCACAATACATGCAAGACCCTTGTTTCAGTACATGAAGGGAGGAAAGTTTGCCTGTAACGGGGGAAGGGATAAAAAAGGAGTAAAGTTATTTAATACCTTTTATTAAATGGTTAAACAAATCAATCTCCCATGTTCAGCTAGCGAGTGCACCCTAACTTAGGATATATCCTTCAGTGTCACTACTTTTATTGTATAATTGACACTTTACTTTTCCTTTACCAACAGTTTCAGAATTTTGGCACAAAAACCATGCTATTTGGAGGGTTTCTTCAAAACCCTAGCAACCTACACTTACAAATTTTCTCTTTCTACTTTAAACATTTCCTTATGGTTAGAATTCATTGCATTGTATCAGACACAAGCAAAAATGACTTTGCTTTGTTATTTATCTTTGCAGTCTCCAAGGCACCTAGAAGACTGATAAAACCATGTGAAGTTTTTGAAATCTACATCCATGATCATCAGCACTTCCCAGAGGCATTTAGACAGGTACTGTTTGGATCAGTTGTTTTGACCAACCCATCAGAACACAGTTCAAAATTTTTAACAAAAATACAATGGCATATACAGCTCTTCCTTTAAATTAATGACTTGCCCCACATTCTCAAAGTTTGCATATCAACATAATGATATGAAGTAGGATTATTGATGTTTTGCTAACGTTTGCAACTTAAACAAAAGCATGAAAACTGCCACCAGGATGAGGGGTATAGCTCAGTTGCAGAGGATGGGCTGTGCATGAGCAAGGAAATGGGATTAATGAATTCACAGTGCCAAAGAAAAGAAGAAGGCAAACAGACAGAGCCTGGAAAAAACTAAAAGAAATACTACTCTGTTAACAAACCTCTTCCTTGGGGCTGGAGAGATGGCTCAGTGTTTAAGAGCATTGCCTGCTCTTCCAAAGGTTCTGAGTTCAATTCCCGGCAACCACATGGTGGCTCACAACCATCTGTAATGAGGTCTGGTGCCCTCTTCTGACTTACAGGCATACATGCAACAGAATATTGTATATAAAATAAACAAACAAACAAACAAATAAATAAATAGTCCTTTTTAAAATAAACAAACCTCTTCCTCCAAACACCATATTGAACATTTACAACCAGAGAAGAGAAACTAAGAATGGATTTATCTTGTTTATCAACAATTTTCCTTTTAAGACCACAAAACCTAATCAGAACAGAATTGCCAAGGAGATGTGTACAGAGGAAGTAAAGTTACATTCTGCACTCCAGGAACAGCATACACAAAACAAAACAAAAAAAACAACTTTGTATGAGATGGACACAAAAATACCACACAGTTCTTCAGTATGCATATTATCAGTGTGAATATAATTCAGCATAAGTACTTTTTCAAACTGATATGAATTAAAATAGATGTCTTTTAATGATTTCCAAAAATATCAAGTGTTATGATTTTAAGGGTTTGATAAGGAACTTTAGACTGAAACAACCAAGAGGCAGTCGGTCCATTCTTCATATACACTGCATACATATGCCTGGCCTGTGCGCCTTGGGCATACTGGGCTCACTTCTGGAAGTGTATTGCTTTTTACCAATTCTTTAAGTCCAATATCTACCCTAAAACAGCCAACCCTGTTTCCCAAAGCCCACAACTTCATTAAAAGAAATCTCACATAAAAACAACTTGGACAAACTTTAATATATGCCATTTTTAATTATTATATGACTTCATTAAAACTTATATAACTTATTCCTACATAGAGGTTAAGGAAGCATTCATCTGCTGCATGAATAGAAAAAGAAATGGAGCTCTATGTGGACAAAACAATATTAAAATTAGATGAGAGAGTGTACGTGAAAATATACTGTCAACTGACAAGGCCTAGCAACAGTGAGCAACTGGGTCTGTGCCCCTAAAGCCTTACAGGCAGTAGGAATACTTAATAATGTGTGTTTATAACAAGGGATAGAGCCAGTATAAAGAAAGAAGCAATGCGAACTATGGAGACAGAGCGCCTAGAAATGCCAGTGGGGGAGATGAGGCTGTGGTCATGAAGGAAGAAGAGAGGATATGAAGTTCCAAACTTAGCCACAGTCCCACTGATCAAAACTTGTAGGAGCTGAGGGAAACGATGGATTCATGTGGTGTGCGGATGCTAAAAAGGAGTGAGAAAGACTCTGCTATGTCTACTTTAACCCTCAGCCGAAATCTACCTACAGGAACAGTGTGCATTCTTTCAGCTCTGTGCCTCTGTGATCTGCGTCTTTATAACGCAGGTGCCTACATCTAGGGTACTAAATGCCATGGTGTGTGATCTCCAAATGCCACGTGCAGAACTCCTAACCTCCAATTTGCCAGTACTGTGATCTGAGACGTCTGTCTTGAGTATGCCCATGTATGGATTCAAGAAAACATCCAAGGACACAGATGGCTATAAAAAATTGAGTCCCTTTTCTCTCTCACCCTTCTTCTGTCTTTTTTTCTAATATTTATTTATTTATTAAGCATACAATGTACTGCTGGCAAGGAAGGCACCAGGTCTCATTATAGATGGTTGTGAGCCACCATGTGGTTGCTGGGAATTGAACTCGGGACCTCTGGAAGAGCAGCCAGTGCTCTTACCCTCTGAGCCATCTCTCCAGCCCCCCTTCCTCTGTCTTTTTTGTCATGGTATGTCACCTTCCAATCCTCTAGAGCTATACACCATTGAATTTCTGTTCATTATAAATGACTCAGTCTGTAATATTCTGCTGTAACAGCACAAAATTGACAAAGGTATTCGATTACCATTTTTAAAATAAAAAAGCAGCAGCATCCTAAAAACTATTTTTGAAAACAAACCTATCAGAATGAAAAGAAAGGCCCTCGCCAATAATCACAAAGTCTGAGAGTCTCTACCATCAAAATGGACTCTAAATGGACTTTTGGCATTTCATGATTCTAGGTGAGAAACAGAACTCACCTCTCCTCATATGCCTTCCCATTGAGCCAAGTAGCCCGGGAACTGCTGTCAAAGCCATGAAGGAGCAAACTGTTCAAATTTGGAGACGTGCACTGACCAGGCAGGGACAATGCTCACATCATTCATTATGCTTGAGCCTAGTCTCAGCTGGGAAGGCCAGGTGATGGGCACCAGAGAAAACAGTGACTGGTAATGGATGGGTGGAATGAAGAGTAAATCGACAGTAGGATTACAAGTAGGCTGTAGAGTACAAGATGGAAGAATGCCCCAGTAATATTTCCTGCTTTTGTAATGAGAAGGATGGTCTGACAAGCTCTTCCCAGAAGACTGGAACAAACCCGAGGCCACCTAACAACTTTGATAGCACAGCATCTTGGTCACAGAATAGTCCCTACCTTTAGAACTCACTTAGAGAAATTAGATGCTAAATTTACCTATCCCTTGACTTTTTCCAACCAAGATTTGTTGTCACTGTCATTTAATGACTGTAGCAGAAAGAGAAAAAAATACAGACAAATGTTCTCATTGAAATGAAAATGGGAAGAATCAGTAAATCTGTAATCAAATCACAGATCTGTTATTTATTATTAACATTAATTATTATATATTATTAGTGTAAGTAAGATAAATTAATCATAATAATCTAGGCCATTTACAAAACAGGAATTATGGTCAGTTCCTTCAAACATAATGTGCTAATAATTTAAACGAGAAATTATACACAAGGGTATTCAGCACAGTGCTTGATACAAACTATTTGCATCCCAATAAAGCAGCCCACATTTTCTTTTGGGGCTACCAATAGGTAGCATGCGTGTGTGTGTGTGTGTGTGTGTGTGTGTGTGTGTGTGCGCGTGTGCGCGCGTGTGCGTGCGTGCAGGCGCACACACATGCACGCCTGTCTAGATACATAGCTATGGAATGTGAGAGAGAATAAAAAAGAAACAGATACAGAAAGAATCTCTTGATATATCACTAGAACATAAACTAGGAAAAAGGTTCAACTTTTTAAAAAGTGCTTTCTGTATTTTTCTTGGCAACAGTAATAGTCAATAACATTAATGAGTTCAACAAATGAATCTGTAACAAATGAATGAAACATTTCTGTGAGTTCATTTGGGGGGACAGTATCACTGCAGTGATAGATTGAGAAAATTGCTACAACCACTTACAGTGTGACAAGATGAAATAAGCTTCACTGGACTTTTAATTTTTCAGTTAAAATAATCAATATCAACCAGATGGTGGTGGCGCATGCCTTTAATCTCATCACTTGGGAGGCAGAGGCAGGCAAATCTCTGTGAGTTCAAGGCCAGCCTGGTCTATAAGAGCAAGTTCCAGGACAGGCTCCAAAGCTACAGAGAAACTTTGTCTAAAAAAAAAAAAAAAAAAGAGGAAAAAACCAAAAATAAATAAAATCAATATCAGTAACAAATGTATAAATGCTATTACTGTGAACAAATAACTTGTGCCACAAACTTAAATTAAATAGTGACTTCCATTAGGTTACAGAAAGTAGCATGTCCCAAATGACATTCTGAATGTCTCGTAGGCATAAAATTGGCTTTCAACATTGCAAAGAATTATAGTGAAGATAAGAGTATGTTATAACGAATATCGGACTTTGGAAAAGTCATGCGAAATAACAAAAATGGAATTCCTAATTGCAACAATAAAGAGCATGTTTAATTGGATCTAGGTACCAGATGAGTGGCCTGAGTTTTTTGAACTCCATGTTACCTTAGCAGAGGCAGCCTTACTGACTAAGTTGTTCAACATAGATGTATTGTTTTTTGTTTGTTTTGGTTTTTCAAGACAGGGTTTCTTTCTGTAACACTCTTGGCCATCCTGGAACTCACTTTGTAGATCAGGTTGACCTTGAACTTGGAGATCCACCTGCCTTTGCCTCCCAAGTGTTGTGATTAAAGTTGTGCACCATCACCATCTATCTACATAGGTTTGTTCTTAAAGCATAAAATGCCCTCAAAACTCAAGTCTGGTGCTACTATCACCTTCAGCCTCTAAAGCAGCCTGGACCCGGACTTGGAGTGTAGTCTAGAATCAAAGAGAAAATAATAGCCAAGCAAACAAAAACAAAACAACACAAAAACAAAAGCAAAAACCTTACCCACGTAAGCTTTACTATTTCAGTAAAGCAAGTGAATCAGTACTGGTAGTGGTATTGTTTTGTTAAAGAATGAGTTTTAAACAGACCTAAAAAAGAAAATGCCAGGCCGAAAAAGAAAAAGAAAAAAATACACTTCAAAACAAGTACCAGGGTATCCCTGGTACGTGGAATAGTTTTTAGACTGTAATAAATATTTGTTGACTGAATGAATGTATGTGTAAACAAAATGAAGAAAACATCATCTTTAGAGCAAGTAAATTATGACTATAAACTGTCTATGAAGAAAAAGCAGATGTATTTTTAGAAGAAATATGATCAGTTAGGAATCCAGGTTTTAGGAAAGAACTAAAAAGTTAAGTGAATTAAAATATTATTCCTAGAAAACAACACCCCAAATAGAAATTAGCTACTTATTCAAAGTTCCATTGCTCAGATACATTTATTCTTGGCTTCTTCCACTGTGGTGATCAAGGCAGATACTGTTTCCTTGGGTATGAATGAATAAATATGGTATGAGAGAAGGAAAAGAGATCAGAGTCATTAAATAGCTACCATGAAAGAAAAAGTCTGCTAGACTCTACAAAAACCTCTCTCAACTCTAATAATAGCTATAAGATATTATCACCAAACACAGACATTAAGGAATGTATGTAGCTTCTGCTGGAGGAGCGAAGGTACGGGGTCTGCTCAAGATGCATATGGTAGGCTCAATATCAAACTTCAGTCACATGCATCCTACAGCCTGTTTAATTAACATCAGTTTCTTTTTACAGAGACTTAGATGTTGAATTAGATAATGGGAATACAGAAAAATTCCAAAATATGGAGCATTGAGACCAGTTTGTGATGAGAAGACACATTTATGCATTTTTTTCATAAAATCAAGACTAAACATGTATTGGATAGTCAGGTCAAAATCTAAAATGTCTCTTTGATTAAAGATACAAGTGAACTCAAGAGAAAACATATTTTCTTTCTATGAAATGACCACATAGGCAGTATATTTGTAAGAAGCACATTTAATTATCCAACTGAGGTTAGGACTACCTTTTGAAATTTGCAGGCAGAAGAAAGAAATCTTGAACAGCCCCTTTCTGCTTCCATGACCCCAGAAGAGGTGGAATATATGTAAGTTGGAGGACCAGGAAACGGAAAAGTTCTACAATATGGCAGGGCAGGAGGAAGGAAATGGGAGAGTCAGGATCTGGGTTAGGAACATTTCTGATAGACACAATGGGGGAAAGGGGGGGGGGGAACATGATGGAAGGTTCTGGTAAGAGAGAAACTTAGGCAACTGATTATAGATGAAGAAAGCCTTGAGGAGGATGGAAAGACTCACCTCAAGGAAATGGTGGAAGTTAATGCTAAGGAGATTCTATCAGGCTGGCGCATATGGCTGGAGTCAGATGAGGAAAATCTAAGCTGGCAAGTAGCAGAAGGTGCTTGAAATAACACTCTTCCCACTCTCCCTGAGGACAGAACCATAAGGACCTCTCCTCTGAGCTATAAACACAGAGAAGAAGAAGAAGCATTTATGATGAAGTCCCTAAGGTAAGAGAATTCCAAGGATCCCGCCCAGATAAGAAAAGGAGATTATTATGGTCTCTCACAGGCCTAAAACAGGGAGAAGAGGTAGATAACCTCAATTAGGGACTGCACGGTTGCATAAGTTACTGTAAACAGGATAGATGTCACTTGTCTTGAATAAAAGTAGCAGTATAATACGTTCATGAAGCATCTGCACTTGTTGGAAACATCCGTGAGAATAATATGACAATTCATTTGGGAACTGTGGCAAGTAAGATGATCTCTCCCAGAATTCAGTTAGACTACATGAAATAATTCCTACAAAGAAAGAAAAGTATGCCATATTATGTAGGGGAGGCCCAGCCCAATGGGGGGTGTGTTCGCCTCAGGCTAATGTTTATGTATAAATCTGGCGGGCGTGAGCCCCGCAGGTCTTTTTTGTATTTCCTGCCCATCGCTGGATCCCTGGTGTTGTAAGCTATCCCTTCATTAAAATTTGCTGTTTCATATTAAGCTAGCCTGGTTATTATGTCGCATACAATTTTATAGTTCTAGAACTGAACACGTTCACCAGGTTCGGTGATGCATGCCGTTAATCCCAGTACTTGGGAGGAAGAGGCACTGGGAGCCCTGTGAGTTTGAGGATAACCTGGTCTACAAAAAAAGTTGCAGGACAGTCAGTAAGAACCTAGAACTGAATATATTCAAAATAACAAATAAACTTTATAATAATTGAGTTAATTAAGAGAGTGGGAGGAGCCGGGCGATGGTGGCGCACGCCTTTAATCCCAGCACTCGGGAGGCAGAGGCAGGCGGATCTCTGTGAGTTTGAGACCAGCTGG
>NW_004949102.1:10186758-10235950 GCF_000317375.1 Microtus ochrogaster | reverse complement strand
GTGAGTTCGAGACCAGCCTGGTCTACAGAGCTAGTTCCAGGACAGGCTCCAAAGCCACAGAGAAACCCTGTCTCGAAAAACCAAAAAAGAAAAAAAAAAAAGAAGAAGAAATAAATGGGTCATAGAGAGAGGAAGAAGGGGAAAAAGATATAGGGAAAGGGAAGTTAGAGGGACCAGGAGAGTGAGAGTTGGGTGGGGGTTGGTTAGAGGGAAGGGGAGGGTTAGAAGAACAGTGAAAGAACATACCTTAATTATCTTCTTAAAAAATCAATTAAGAATTTGGGAAATGTGAGATGTCATGGAAAGAAAAATGAATCAATATATTTTAAGGTTAATAAGCTTACATCCTGATCCACCAGTAAAATGTGGTCATTGAAAGGCTGGTGAAATAGCTCAAGCAAGTAGCAGTACTGGATGATTTGAGATGGAAACCTCTACGAAAGGGTGAGCCACTTACCAAATGATCACGAGTCACTGTGTGTATTTTTAAATGACTGATCGATAAGGCACATGGGAACTACAATCGACCATGTTTGAGGAATACCTCGGTCTTAGTGTCATTATCCTCCAACTCACTTTATTTTGAAGCTACATGGGGAGATTGCATTGATCCACTTTCCTCTCATTCTTTTAACTAGTTTTAATGATCTTGAATCTATTTAAATACATTTGAGTGGTTGGTATGGTACAACCAGGTCAGAGGCCTCATGCCTCAAGCTAAATAACCCTGTTACTAATCAAATGTTGGGTTTCATTTACAGGATATTTTCAATGCTGTGGCATACATTAGCACTCCATTGTTATGTACTGCTGAATAATAGTCTGTTGTACATGCATGACACATTTAATTTAATCGAATGATCGGAGATCTCTACTATGAAAAATGAAGATATGACTATCTGCACACATGTATCTAGTACTTTAATACTGTATGTTAGTTGTTAGTTGGTTTTCCTTTTTTTTTTTTTTTTTTTTTACTACTTTCAAATAACTAGTTGCTTAATAGAAAGGCCTAGGCATATGGGGTAAGAAATGGGAGTAGTTATAGTTAGAAAACAAAGGAAATATCAGTAAATTGTTTTTCCCTAGATTCTTTCCCACTGGAGCCAGCTCCCCACCTGTAGCTCTATCTATTTCAGAAGATCACCACAGAAGCATTACAAGGTTCCGCTGATGATGATGATGATGATGATAAGCCCCAATAGCACTTGCAAGTGTCCAAAGTGAGAAACTATTGTGCTATCTACAGTGTTTTAACTAATACAAACACTCTTTATCACCTATGACAACAACACGATTTCTCTTATCTTTTAAATTTTGGATTGTGGGGTATTTTACTGTTTGTTCAGGAATTCTTACTAAAATAAAGCAAGGTGTGAAGGACAGCAGAGGACATTGAGGTGCCCTGATTTGATTGGCCAAACTCAATGCCGACCCCCTGTGTTTGGGTGACTAGAGTCCACTAATGATGACTACAGATCAGATTAGAGTTTTACGACACTGAGAACCAACAAACTGAAAACAGATTATGCCCGTCAGTCTTACTTTGTCTTTAAAGAAGTCTACAACGTAGTTCATTAGGAATGAAAACTGCATGAGTTCCACTTCACTGAAAGATTTTGTGCTGAAAAGTACTTTCGTTGGTTTAATACTCAGAGACATGCTTAAATCTGCTTACCCACTAAGTTGTGAGGGAAATTATTTGAAGAAATCAACGTGACAGGTACAAAAAACAATGACCCAAAATGACTAAGAGAAGAAGAGTAGATGGTGGGCCCTTTGAATAATAAAATTATAGTCAAAATTCAGTCTCACAACAGCATTGTTGAGCCTCCTGACAAAGCCAATCAGTGCTGGCATCAGAACAGAAAGAGCATTATTTCACAGCTCACTGGAAGCTGCTGCACCACAAAGGGACAGGTGGCTTTAATTACCTTTAACAGCAAACCCATAGCTACTAAGTTTACTTAGCAAGTCAACTTTCTAGTCACTGAAGACAACAAATCATACAAATTTCCTGAAATTAAAATCAGTCTTGGATCCAGGGAAACAACTCATTGGTAAAATGCTGTATAAATGTGAAGACTCAGATGCGCAGTGAAAAACAAAAAGTCAAGGTTATCTTCTGGAATTCACATACACACATCTGTGCACACACATACATTTATACTCATCCATACACAGATGCACATCCATCCACAGATGAACATGAAAACACACACAGTTAAAATAAAACAAAACCAGATTCTTGCACCATAGTAGAGTAAATGCTGCAGCAGCCCACACAACACACACACCTTTCTCTATATAATTCTAATAGTCACAGCAACCATGGAGAGAGGGTCATAGTTTTGTTTATTTGAACGTTTTGGCAATGGAATTCAATAAACATCTGAAGTGTAAGTTCTGCTATCCACTGAGGAAATATTCCAATATTATCTGCTCAACATTTATCTGAAACATTGATCTTATTCTGAAATTCTTATTTTCCATGTAACTACTCATGATTATTGTAAAGCTCATGGCTAAATCTCTAATGCTTTACTTTTTAATGTGATAATATTTCTATTCCTGGAATCTACACTCATACTCAACCAAAATTAGTAAAGTGAGAGAATTTCAGGTGTGACAATAAAGCCATTCATCAAGAATAGAATGTTAAACATTTTAATAAAAAACATTGATGCACGCAAATATACAAATATATACTTATAATTTCTATTCACATAAGATTGGGCTTTTATATGAAGATTAAAATGAACAAGACAAGAAACCAAGGAGAATATAAAAGAAAGGGCAGGATGCTCTCCCCTAAGAGGAAGGTAGATTACCAATTGAAATCATCTTTGTAAACTTTGAGTTTTGTTTTTGTATTTCACTTCAGTTGAATCTGATTACTTTCCCCTGTGTGCAAGTCATGTACCTGAGGTCTAGAGGTTCACATATCCCACAAAACTTTATCTGTAGTAACTCTTCAAGCCTTGGTCAGAAAACATTTACCAAAAACATCCAGGCATGCCAGCTTTTCTAGCAAAATAAAGCAGCAACCTAAAACTCATTTTGTACTGAACATACATTTGGAAGATTCTCAGATCACTCAAACACACACACACACACACACACACACACACAAACAGAGAGGGAGACAGAGATAGAGAGACAGACAGAGACAGAGACAAACTCAGTTATAAACATTCTAGGGAATAATTTTCTCTCTTCATCACCTCACTGACAATTTTCTCATTTTCTGAGGAGATGTGCAGAGACAGAGGGAGGGCCTGGAACCTTGAAATAATCCACACCGTTTACACTGAGATTCCCAAAGTGAGTACATCCTGGGCATTTTTCTTGGTCTCATGAGCCTAGCATGTACAATAGGATTAACAAATAGCTTAAGGCTGTGTCTTCATCTTCCCTGCAGACCTCCCTTCCTTCCTCCACCAGCTTCTCTTCTCTCCCCCTTTCTCCCATACTGTCCTCCAAGATAAGAAACATGTCCAGCACAACTGTCTTGAGTTTTTCTCTGAGTTGTTCTGTTTCCATTAATCCTTTTTTGTTAACTCATCAAATAAATTTAATATATTTTTAAGGTTTTATTATGGGGATTTTTTTACCCCACCTCCAAAAAAGGTTAATTGTGGTGGTTTGATTAAGAACGGCCCCTTAGTTTCATGTATTGAATGCTTAGAACCAGGGAGTGAGAACACTGAGAAGGATTAGAAGGCATGGCCTTGTTGGAGGAAATGTGTCAATGGGTGGAGTGAGGGGGAATTGAGGTTTCAAAAGCACAAGCCAGGCCCAGTAGCTTTTTCTTCTTGCTGCCTGCAGATCTGGATGCAGAAATCTCATGTGCTTCTCCAATGCCATGTCTGCCTGCATGCCACCATATTCCCCTCCACAGTGATAACCTCTGAAATTGCAAGCAAGCCCCAGTTAAATGCTTTTCTTTGTAAGAGTTGCTGGAGATCATGGTATCTCTCCATAGCACTAGAACACTGACTAAGACGTTAGTGAAAGCACTAGGCATACTGCTGGAAAGAGAAGCTACCAAAAAAATCCACCCTCACCAAACAGTCCACACACAATTGTGCCTCAGAGTGAAATTACTCCAGGGCAAATATTTCCAAATGTTACTCAGATATTCCTATTGCTGGGTTTGTTTTGACGAATTCTCGGAGTAAACCTATGATAATTATTCTGACCATTTGAAGAAAAATAATAAATTAATGGAGCAGAATACATTGTTTCCCTTAAACATTATAAGTTAACATGATCTGCAGGAATTCAACAAAGTAAAATACTATAATGTTTTAGCATTATAATGCTAAAATGTTATAAAATAATCCTTTAAGAGAATAAAATTCTCCTTTTAACGTTTCTAATAAAAATTCTGTGACACTAAGTAGTCTGCTTACTGAGTCTGAGTCTTCAATCTTTCTGCAATAGAGTAAGAGGAATTAACCATACTGTAATCTTTAAAATTTTTATTTCATGGGGTATAGAATTTCCATTATAACTAAGTCTCTTAACTGTTTTTTTCCTGAAACTACATAAAATAGTAAAGTATCACTGTTGTCCAGAAGAAATTAATTCCAATTATTATAATCACTGATACATCATATATAATTATTTTGTTGACAATTTAAAAAGGAATGATCTGTGCATGTTTGTTGTAGGATATTTGGGTTGCCATAGGAAAATCTGTTCACTATCACTTAGAGATGATATTTTCATAAGAACCATTTATGATTATTATGACTATACTCCATTTCTTTTATGGGAAATATTTTAAGTTGCTTCAACAATTATCAAAAGAATTCCCTGACAGAAAAAAAATACAATAGGCAAAAATGCTGACAGGTTTGTGTAAATTTATTCAAAAACATTTATCAGTTATTCACTCTAAAATAAGACTGTGGTTGTTAAATCACAAGAATCCAGGGTTTCAGAGAAAATGTGTTTAATAAGAAAATACAATTTCATTGTGATCTAATCACTAACTCAGCAACTTTGTGCCTATGGTACATCTGTGATAAACATGGGACACAGACACTTAAAGATTTCAGTGAGTTTGTGCCATGACTAGGATATAGACAAACAGGAAAAACTACAAAGCTATCATAAAACATGCACACAAACAAAACAGGCCTACAGAAAGGACAAGAGGCGAATGTGAAGTTACAGTTGTTTCATAGAGAAAAAAATGACATTGCTGCTCCATGATATTGCTAGTAGTAGAGAACATTTGGACCGAATAGTATAAAACATGTGATTTCAAATATTGGTACTCAAGAAATCCATCTGATCAAAAATAGCATCACAATCACAGAACAGAGGAGATTCTTATCAACATCCTCTAAATACATCACATAAAATTACAATCTCTTCCTGGAAATGTAGCTTTCCTTTATATTTCTTTAAAAATTGGTTATTCTGCTTTTAAAATGCTGTTTTTCAAATGTCTAAAATACAGAAATGGCTTTTATTAAAACAGAATGCACAAAAGAACTACTTGTCGATTTAGCTCAGGAGGAAGCAGTCACCAACAGAAGTTATCAACAAAAAGGCCTCTGAAGTCCACACAGGCAAAGTCAGCCCAGAAGCTAACTAACGGTCTATGGAATACAGCTTTAGTGCAAACATTTCATCTCAGCAAACAAGCACAACCCTAGAAATATAGCCAAGGAATGTTTGAAACTAAACACTAGGATGAGATTACATTCAAAAGACTCTTATAAAACACCAACCACTACCCTACACAGAGTCCTGGGGTGATAGAAATGTCAACATTCGGTTACTTGTGTCAAAACCTTGACAATGCTTTCTATTCTGCATCATACATTCTTTGACCAAAGCTACCAGGAATCCTGTCTCATCGTACTTCAGAGCAATGAATCCTGGTATTTCTCACCACCCTCTAACATGGCTGCACCATCCTTGCTTCCAGTCCACTCAGTGGTAACAAATCACTCTCTTCTCCATAATGCTCCAAAGCTTTTCTTTCTCATCTGGAATAAAGGCCAAACCCCTTCCAAAGATCTATAAAACATTCCATTCCTCCTGGCCCTGGGATTTTTTTTTAATTTATTTCCCATTGCTTCCCTGTTTCACTCTGATTTCAACACAAGGCCTCCGTGTGGTTTTCCACATATCATGGACCCCTCTGTCTCAGAAACCCTGCTAAGGACATTCCCTCTGTCAAACAGTGCTCTTCCTGGTAACTGGCGAGCTCACCATCTTACCTACTTCACATCTCCACTCAATTATCACCTCCATGAGTCCTTTCTGGACACAGAGAACAAAAGAATGAAATACAGGTAACTTCACTGAAATTAAATTCATTTTCTACTAAGAAAATTTGTCAATATATCAACAATGAAATTTCCTAGAACTAAGTTCCAGAAACAGAGCCATCATGACATAAGTCAGTGGAAGAGATGACATGGGGAATAACTATCAAATTCCAATATTTATACCACCTTACAACTAAAGGACCATCAAAACCATAGAAGCACATGATTATAGATGGCAATGACCAATTTCCTCCCAATGATACTTAGTTTTTCCTTGTGCCATAAATTATTTTTAAGAAAACGAATAATAAAATTGGCTAATACTATAGTCTTCAAATATCGATTATTTACACTGGAATCTCAATTTGGACATTTACTTGTTCCCAAGAAGAACTGCCAGTCAAGCAGCTATATCACAGTCTACAACATGTAGATTATGACTACAATACAACCTAAATTAGTGCTGATGGATGTAGATGGCTTTCTAAACGTCTCCACCTACACTTGTACAATAGCCTCCTTTATCTGCCCTTGCTTGCCCAGAAAGCTGCAGCAAGCACTGCCATAGTCTCCAGCTGTCTGTAGCTGAAGAGTCAAGCTGACAACATTTCTTGAAGATCAACAAACAGTAGTAACAAAGTAGTAGACTGAAATTTCAGGCCTCATTGCAGCTTTTTCATCTGTGCCTTCTGCTTTAGAAAAATGGGCACCATAGAGATCAGCAAAATGAGAGCCCTCGCATCCCTGTGTCTAGACAAACAGGCTGTAACTACGGGCATTTCTTTTGGCACTACAGACAGGGTTTCCCAACCAAGAGCTAATAAGGAAGCTTATTAGAATGTGTTTAAAATATTATGGAAAGAAGAATTCTGTCTCATTCAAAATATCCAAAGAGAAATGAATTGATAATATACATTGAAGTGAGAGAAATGCAATTTCACTTAATAATTCATGCCTACAGAGAACAGGACAAATTCCACAATTCAGATTTTTTTCAAAAATTGCTGCCAATTCCTCATACAGCTAAAACTAAATTATTAAAAAATTTTAAATTTTGAAAAGACTGGTAAAACAATAAAATATACAACAAAACATAAAACATGTTTTCTATATAATCCAAGTACCAGAAGGAAGTTTTGTGTAGAGTACACACAAGTGCAGATAAATATATCTCGAGCTATATGTATATGTGTTATCTGATTGGATCTCAATATTGTATTCTGTGGTGTCTATTGTATTTAGAATACATATAATACAGCAAGATAGTTCATCCAGAGCATGAAATCTTTGTCCAACAATATGAATTCAATGATATATGTACCTCTACAAGTAAGAAATTTATTAAAGCCAAATATTTCACTTATTAATAAAGACTTCTTTCATTATGGATAATTATAAATAATTCTTCACAGATGCGGCCAATATAGACGTAGTATTTTTGTTGTTGTTTTGGGAATCTCATTGTTGTCTGTTGCTTATTTACTCTTTGAAATGGAGTCTCACACTATAGACATGATTGACTGATTTTAGGAGTAGGTCACGTATCTAGCTAACCAATTTTCTTCACCTTTGTAATTCATAAAACCTTTCAGGATTTTCTGTAAACCAGGAATCTCTCCTTAGAAAAATGCACAAGCACATGCAGATAAAACAATACAAACAATGTCAGCATTAATCAGTCTAAGGGGCATAACAGTAAGAAGCAAACTCAACCATTACAGTAAAGCCTCAATGCCTGGTTTCTTCCATGAGTCACTCCTTGAACAAATCTTTATCAACTTACTAAAAATGACTTATCCAATCTTTATGAACTTACTTATAAACAGAAAAATAATGACTTACAATAACCAAGGAATATTTAAATACATGTAAACCGCTTCATATTTTTGTAGAGGACATTATCAATGCCAGTTACAAAATGCAAATAACTATTGTGTGTTTTGCTAATCCCTACTATAAAGAAGCTATGAGATGAATCCCCCCCACACACACACTAAAAAACCAGGTTTAATTAACACAGTGTCATTCTACAATTGAGAAAATTACTATGGAAACTGGGGGATGTTTAAGTGAGATGAATAAAATTGTTGGAAACAATAGCATCACTGCCTTCAGCTGAAAAATACTACCCTATAAAAATATAACAGAATTCTTTGCTATGATCTTGAAAAACAAAATTAATACGAGTAAATTTATATCTCCAGATAGACCAAAAACCGCAGGGTAACCATAGTCTACAGAAAAGTATACTTCAAAATGTCTAGAAAACTCCAAGGTTAATAACAGAAATGTTGTGAGGATATGTAAATGGCAACTAACATGATTTGGTCACTACTCATGACATAGTTGATAGTTCGATCAAGTTAACATAATTACAAATACTGTCTGTCAAAAGAAAAGCATTATAGGCAGAGTTGGCCTTAAAACCGTAGCTTAGGAAGGTATGAAACAGCCATGGCTGACCTCCTTGGAGGACGCCTCCTCAAAACCTAGGTCTTGTTTTTCCTAGGAGGTGGGGAGTCCATTTGTCATGATCTCATAGAGGATAAATAAAGCAATGATCAACGTGAAAATCAATTCCAATAGTGAGGTTCCGGAATTCCCTAAAGATGTCCTTACACCTATGTATAATTAGCAAACCAAGATTATTTCCAGAGGTTTTGTAGTAGCTGGCTCCTCAAATGGTATCTCCAATATATACTGTCACAGTCATGAAGCATATCGAAAGGGAAATAAACTCGTAACATATCTAATAATATCTAGTTATGTCAAGAAAAAAAAAGCAATACTACCCACATTAAAAAGCAGTGATTACAATAACACCATAGATGGTGTTTTTAAGGCCTAACCATTTGGGAAAGTAGAGTAGAAAACAGGGCTCTCTCTTATAAGTAAAGATATTCATAGGCTCTAACCATTAGCGTGTTGCGTAATATTTAATAGTTAGCTTCCATAGAAGGGTGGGCACAGGATTCACAGAATTTGTTGGTATCTGTGATGTAAATACTGCCGACCATGATCAATTTGAAACTACCAACTAGAAGCCTGGAAATCAGATGATGTGACTACTGGCTCACGGGGGTCAGTATGACAGTGCTCTGTCACAGCAATGGATCTATAACTATGCGAATGGTGCTAAGTAGCACCACCACACCCTACCAAAACTCCTACATTAATGGTTCTCCTCAGGAGTGCTAAGGTAGAATGATCACACCAGAAAAATTACAAATTAATAATATCAGGAAAATCTGTTACTGTAGCTCTGGCAGTCCTGGAATCACTCTGTAGACTAGGCTGGCATCGAACTCAGAGGGATTCACCAGACTCTGCATCCCGAGCGCTGGAATTAAAGGCATATGCCACCATTCCTAGCAAATTAACAGCTTTATCAAGATAAAATTAACATACTTTAAAGTTTGTTCTTTTCTTGTTTTCTGTCTTATGACAAGATGTACATGTTAAGTGAACTATGTCATAGTTACAAAACCGAAACTGTCAAGATCCAAGAATAATTCAGTTTAAATATGAAACAGTCCACAAAGAGAATAACAATTCTACATTTTATATTCAGTTTCAACTAATAAAATTTATTTTTTCTACCACACCTTTTAAATCAGTAAATCCCAGATGAAGTCAAAATGTGTAATTTCCCAATACTTCCTTGGGATTCATGATAATATTAAATAGTGATTAAAACAGAAGTTGTGAAAAAGTACCCCTATTTTTTAAAGGTGCACATTTAGATACACAAGGATAAAATGCTGTAACATCTGGGAGCTGATTTGAAATAGTTCATAAAAATTAACAGAACATATAATAGGAAATGGAGTAATAATAGTATTTTGGTAATTATATAACAATTAAACATGGATGAGTATGTAAAAGTTTTACACACACATATACATGAGTACATGCACACAAGTAAACACATGTGCATACACACTAATACTATAACTTGTTTCTTTGAAGTTCTTCCCAATGTAAGCAAATAAAGTTGATAGAAATACATAGTTATGTTTACACAGATAATAGTCATTAATTTTCCCTATAATCACAAGTCTTCAATAAAAACACATACAGGTTGTAACATTGCATATTTAAATACTACACTAATTTTCTAAAAAACAATATTCAACAACTGAAAAATAGCAAGAAAATTTAATTCTGTGGGCCAAAAGTAAAATGTTCTCCTAATCAAAAGGACTTCAATGAAGCCATGAGGCTGTTCCTAGAGTTTTTATAACCATGCATAAATACAGATCATCATTATATGAAATATCAATTGTGCACCTACGAAAGTAAAAGCCTTCAGGTAAATGCCTGACTTTAAAACTATCCAACAGCACATACCCAGTGAGCCCTGACTCTGGCAAAGCAGAAGGGCATCCTAGAGAGACATTGGGTGCCTGTACTCTGAAGCAGTTGGTGTATCAGGGGTCGCTTAAGCATGACTGGGGATAGTCACAGAGGAACCTAAGCAATGGATCCATCTGATCTAATACATGCCTACTAATCTAGCATGCTGCAGACGAAGTTTTGCAATAGCTGCCAGCTTGTTTCAATTTATTATAAATGGAGAAAGATTTAACTTATGGGCACAAAACAAATCATTGCCTTGGCATGTGTCATGTGTCTCTGGTTTTAATATTTTATTTCATCTTTATTTTGAGAATATTGGGGAGCAGTTGAATGTGTGACACTCTCCTTTGTCAGGACCACGAAAATCTTTTAAAGGTCTATTTATCTCCAGCTTCAAGAAAAAGTCTAAATTTCTAAGTGTTCAAGAATATATATACAAATTTATATATATTTAAATATATATTTATATAAACTTCTCAAAAACATTATATTCTTTGAACCTCTAAGAAACTGGGTTGATGCTCTCAAAATCATCCTCCTATTGTCTCAAGGGAAAGTTCTTCCATAACACTCTCAATTCCCTCAACAAAGTCAGTACTAAACTCAGATACATGTGTGTAGATCAAATTAAAACTCATGGATGAGTGAAAAACAAACTACAAGGAAATTCTAGCATTGAGACTCTGAATATCTGCATATAAAAGCACAATATATCTGAAAAAACAAACTTCTTTTACCTTTTATTCTTTCAATTTTTCCTAAGATAGATTGAGGTCTAAAGAGAGGGCTCAGCAATTAAGATCACTTAATTACCCTTGTAGAGGATGCAAATTCTGTTTCCAGTACTTGTGCTGTGTGTCTCAGAACACCTCACCTCCAGCTCCCAGCTACACAACACTCCTTTTGGCCTCCAAGGGCAACACATACACACAGAGACAGAGAGGTCTAGTGAGAGGTCCATAGATAACTGGAGACACGTTCCCAGAGAGGACTTGAGACTCTGACCCCTCCCCTTCTCTCTCCCCTTAGACATGAAGTGATCAGATTGTTAGATAACATGCTCCATAACATTAATATATAACATCCATATCTGGAGGAATAAAAGCATTAAGCCCATAAGCCCACCTAAATCATGTATCTGAATCACTAAAAGAATGAGAAAAAAAAACTTCCTTCTTTGCAAATTAATAATCTCAGCTATTTTGTGATAGTGACAGAAACAAAAAAAAATATAAGTAGGCACTTCCGGGTTGTTTGTGTCAACTGGCACGAATTTTAAAAAGGCTGACAAGCTGAAACAGACTATAAAACTGGCTCTGCTAAGGATGCAGTGGTAGAGCAATGAGCAATCATCACTCCTCATCTCACTCACTAAACTTAGTAGCATTAATTGGCATAGTTACTATTCCCTCCTTGAAACACATCCCTCACTGAGCTTCCGGCACCCCTGAGATGCAAACCCTTTCCAAGGCTCTTATTCCCCACTCTGTTTCTAACCCTTCATCTTTTAAGTGCTCCACACTCAACCTTTTAACCCTTTCCCTGCTCCATTCATGCTCTACAGAAGACTTAGTTTAACCTCAGTGACTTTAAATACTATTTATATGGAAATGACTTTGCAATTTAAATCTCCAGTCCAGAACTCCTTCCTGAAACCCACATCAGCATGTCCAAGTGGCTACTTATAACTTGCACTGGAATTCAATGTTCACTAATATAATTTCCTACATCAAAAAAAAAATTCACCAAGTGGCTATTTATAACTTGCACTGGAATTCAACGTTCACTAATATAATTTCCTACATCAAAAAAAAAAAATTCAAACACACTCTTCTTCATCTACTTCCTCCTTCAACAGTCACACTTATCTCAGAAAAAAGAACTAAAGTTTTGATTCACATTATTGCAGGGACAAATCTTTAAAACATTATGCTAAGTGGCAAAAAACAGACACAGAGGCCATATAACATTTGATCCCACTTATACTTAATGTTCACATAAGGCAAATCCACAGAGAAAGAAAATAGATTGGGTGCTCATGTGGATAACAGAAGGAGGGAGAGAAAGTCACTACTAATGGATAAGGCTGTATCTTTTATAAGGAACAAAATAGTTTAGAACTAAACAGTGGTGATGGCCTCACAGCTCTATAGGATGGTGAAGAATCATCATTTGTAAATTTTGCCTCAGTAAAAATTCAAAATAAAAATGAGAAGATGGAAGGTACTACTTTTGTTGTTTGTTTCACTATCTGAAACATCTAACAGTTTCTGACAACTATAGACACTCAGAAAATGTCTGTTTGAGAGCTAACAAATCAATCCCTTAAAAATTCATAAATATGTAGTCACCTACTATTTTTCAGTTTTTTTTTCAAACAGCAAATCTAATGATGCGTGTAAAAAAATACAGAGGTAAGACCAGAGCCCATTGTTCACTTTAAGAACACTTCCAGATGTCAGTGTAAACATGGGACAGGAGTTGGCAGAGAGCATTAGGAATTCAATTTTTTAATTCAAAACTCTCAAGGTAAAATAACTTCAATTACTTCAGGATTTGTATAGTACTGCAGTTGAGTTTTAAAATTATCTTTGCAAAGCACAAAAGGTATATTCTGCATCATTAAAGAAGACATGACAAATCTATTTTGAATGTTGTACAGTGAGAGATAACAAACAGTAAGGCGTGGTGGCACACCAAGGACTTTATAATGCACAAGAATAGAAAAGAAATAATCATTACAAAAAAAGTCCAAATACAAAGGACTAGCAAGTTAAATGTTAAATTATGTTGTTTTAATCTGACAGCAACTGAGAAAAACTACTTAGTAAAAAGATTATTTAGAAACTAGCAATTTTATTCAATGTGTAATATACTATTGTTAAATGGAGTAGATGTGGATATTCAATCTTATTTTTGGACAGACATAATTCTATAATAGCTCTCAAAACCTACAGAATATGCCCTCCAGCACACACACACACACACACACACACACACACACACACACACACACACAAACGCAGGGACAGTCCTAACACCAGGGTTTCCCCCAGATGTTCACTGCCAAGGCACAGACCATGGCTCTCACAAAGAAAAGCCGAGCTGAAAGTGAAATGGAAGATTCCCTAGACTTTGCCCTGATATATCGAATTCCTCAGCCTGTTCATCCATAATCTCTCTGAGATGAATTTCTTTCCCTTCTCATCATGGCAGCTTTGTTTGGTCTGAAATTCAATCACAGATGAATTAGGCTTTAGGAACCATTCCCATTGTAGCTCTGTAGTCACATCAGAAACCCTGGACCCGTGTTAATTTTGTTACAGCTTTTAGTTCTCACGTTTCAATGCAAAAATCACTTTCCCCTGGAGAATGCCACTGATATTGGCAAGAAAGCACAAGGGGCTGCCACACAACTCAATCCCAATAACAACCAGAAAACTCAAGCCTCAGCAGACATCAGTAATCACGGGAAAACAGCCAGAACTTTAATCACAATTCTTTCACACACAGCCAGGGATTTCAAAATGCTGTTATTCCAGGATATGACCCTAATACAGTGCTTAATCAAAGCCATTGCCAGTACAAGAACAACCTGCAGACTTTAATGAAAACCAATTTCGTAAGAGTCAGTGTGTCAGCATCATGCTGCATCCAATTTAGTAAAGCTCCAAGAGCTGTACATATCATTTATATGTATACATATATACACATTCAATAGATACAAATTTGTTTATGATTCCAAACACCACCCCTGAATAGGGGAATGAGAATGCATTCAATTACACAGATAGATATCCATGTACATATACATTACCCCCCACATTTAGGCATGCAGTCACACAAACAAGGCTACGCTGTCAACAAACATACTGGAAAATGTGAACCCATAAAACTGGTAGCCAGCTGTGTGGGCAGGTGCAGTATCTGGATTGAATTTCCCTGGGCCTCAGACGATGGTATGGAGTGTTTCTTCTAAACTAAAATTTGGGATAGACCATTTTTAGTGCCAAGTCATGACTGGCAATGGACACAAATTCCAGATGTTCAGGAAGCTAGGCAGCTTGACTTAACTCTGTCATTAGTTCTATTTTAGGCAGTGTCCTGGTTAAACAGCACAGGGCATGAGACACCTTAAAACAGAGCAGCTGCAACTCAGAGAACACAATGGAGCAGTTCTACAACATGGATGAGGGGGAAGAACAGAAAAGTCACCTAGACCTCATCATAGGCTGTCTCATCGCTTAAGACAGATTTTCTACTCCCTCAACTAGAAAGAATAAAAAAGAGGAGGAAATGAGATGTTATACCAAGGTATTTTGCTCACTTTCACAGATTTCTACCATGGAATAAAAAGAACAAAGGGCTCCATGTATAACAGTTCAGAGAGATTTACAAACTATTAGATTAGAACAGAATTACTTTTGATTTTTAAAGAATATGCATATCACAGGAGGTCTTCAAAAATGAAAACAGATGGCAGATTCATTAAATATTTCACCTAATCTTTCCATTAAAAATAGAGGTGATACCTTATAATAGAAATGTCACTACTCTAAGAAATCCCAAGAAGCTCAGTAGTTCCATGAGTTTAAAAAGGGATCTAGAAACGATTTTCCTCCGGCAGAACCACTTCAATCACAGAGGGAGTGAGGAAAAAAAGAACATGTAAAATAAACCACTTTTAAACTTTATTTCATTATTGTTGTTGTTATAATATTTTTCCTCTTTTTTATTTTTTAAAACAAGATTATTTTACACACCAATCCCATTTCCCTCTCCCTCCAATCCTTCCACTCTCCCATCTTCTCTTCACCCCCAACTCCCATCCACTATCTAAAGAGGGGGAGGCCTCCCATGGGGAGTCAACAAAGTCTGTCACATCATCTGAGGCAGGACCAATGCCCACCACCCCTCTGTAACTAGGCTGAGCAAGGCATCCCTCCATAGGAAATGGGCTCCAAAGAGCCAGTTCGTGCACTAGGGGTAAATACTGGTTATCCTTTGTTTTATGTCTAGTATTCACTTACAAGTGAGTACATAAGAGATGGCTCAGGGGTTAAGAGTACTGGCTGCTCTTTCAGAGAGGACCTGAGTTTAATACACAGTATACACATGGTGGCTCACATCCATCTATTTTGAGATCTGGTGCCCTCTTCCTGCGTGCAGGCATACATGCAGTTAGAACACTGTATACATAAAAAAAATAAATATTAGTATTTTTGTTTTCATTTGTTTTTTTTTTTTCTTTGTGTAGCCCTGGCTCTCCTGGAACTCACTCTGTAGACCAAGCTGGCCTCAAACACAGAGATGCACCTGCCTCTGCCTTCCAAATGCTGGGATTACAATCGTGCACCATTGCTTGGCTTTATATTTCATCTTTAGAAAAACAACATATAAACAGAGCCAAGTAAAGCAATGAATTGTGTAATTTTACATTCTTATGAACAACCCAGAACAATCTTTAGGTGATTAGTCCCAAGATAACTGATTGACATTAAGCATGCTATCTAATGTAATTAAGTTTAATATGCATTTCACATCATAATGTATGCATAGCTAGGTGGGTAATTCTAAAGAAGCTGTCCCCACCTTTCAGACAGAGCTTTCTAATGTTAGAAAGCTAAGTTAAACAGTGCTTGAAGCATGAAGTCTACAATGGAAGAAGAGACCCGTTTTTCTGCCCCCCCAAAAATATGAGGGTAGAATCAACATCACAAAATTCTAAAGTTTCTTAGTTTCTTCTCTATTAGGCCTTTTTTTGTACTTCTCTTGAATTACAAATCTCAGAACATGAGAGACACATGTGAAGGTGAATGCTGAGATACCTTCTAAATTATTTTAATATTTACTTGCCTCTACTTTAAAAAGAAATCAATGCTGCTCTCCTTAGAGAAATTAATACCATGTCTTTCACACAGCTATATAGGAGAGTAGTAAACACTACCATTCTTCTTTCACCAAGGGAAAAACAAAAACCAGCCTACAAAAACAAGCCTTTACAGTAATGCTGGCCCAAATTGTCTTTACAAGCATACTGTTATGGAGCACTGCAAGAATTGAAGTAAAGCAACTGCTACTGGTGTCTTAAAAAAAAAAAACAAAACAAAAAACCAAGAAGCCCAACGGGGAGCATGTGCACAAAATTCAATTAGTGTATAGTAAAGAAACGGTAGAGACTCCATGATCTACTTGGAGATCACAAAAGTCATGGACTTATAACTGCTCTATAATATATTTATTATGTGTGCTATTCAGGGCAATAACGTCAACTTGGATGTGAATTTGTACTATACAAAATAAAAATCATACCTCTTTCCCTTAGATCCCTCATTACAGACACCAAAATGACAAGAAATAATTATTTTGTATGTTTTGAACACAACACACTTCCTACAGTTTCAAAGAAAAGATTTTTATCGCTGTTAATCCATCTTAAAATGAACCAGTATCCAGAAAGTATACATGGTAGATGTGCAAGCTAATGTCAGATGGTCTAATATAAATTTATCATCAAAGACACAGTTTCAACATCATATTCACTGCAATATATAACATGAAGGTTAAACATGATGATCATTTTTCAAACAGCAATTAGCTACAACTCTACTTGAGGCTAGCGAAGGTTAAGGAGCAGTCAGAGAAAGTATCATGACAAGGGGAGAGAAAAGGCTCTTGAAACAGAAACATAAGGGGAAATACAGTATAACAACATAAAAAGCAGTTCCATTCATCTCTACAACTATTGCTGCCTCAGAAACGAAAGATGCTAAGAAGCCAAGTCTTCTATTTAAAAAAAAAGAAACTTTACTAAGTGGAAATATAATGTGAACTCCACATATAATTTTAAACTTTCAGTAGCTGAATAAAAACAGCAAATGAAGTAAAATTAATTTTATTAATGAGGATTGTCTTCAACCTATAGTGATCAAATCATATAGTAAGGCAGCAAATTAACAATTGTGAGCTTATATTTTTATAGTGACCTTTTAAAACCAATTTTCACCTTTTATTTAAAGTAGATCAAGATTGAGAAGTTAAATGCTCATCACCACTACTCATCTGTTTTCAAATTCCATAAAATTTAGTCTAAAACCTAGTCACATTAGCTAATGTTGATCCAGAAATAATAAAAAAGCATTTCCAACTCAATCATATTTTTAATTTAAAATAAACAAAATTTAAAATGCTAATATTGAGTTACGTTAGCCACATTTCAAGAGTCAATAACAATATGTAACATGTGGCTACAATGCTAGGCAGACATTATTCTGTGTTAATGGTACAGCTTTCAAAAAAACAAGGGGAGGTAAATAAATCTAAAATATTAAGCAATTGATCATCTGTCTAGTAATGTAATTTGTGGATGATTAAATTGGGAAGGTGGAACAGAGACTGTTACTTGTAACTAATAATTATTCTCCTTTGACTATTGATTGAACATCCTGGAATCACAACTGCACATGTGTCTCTGCCCTGAAGTTAGATATGGCTAGTAGTTTTGGTCAGTGGGACATAATAATGTAATGTGGTTCCATTTAAGTTATAAGTCATTCCTATTTTGTCTTTTCTACCTCTCGAGACTTCAGTGACAACAATGGTCATCACTTTAGATAATGGATCAGCCAAACTCACCTCTAATTTCTCTTGGTTGCATGAGTTGGAAGGAGCCTGACTACATAGGAATGTCATATGACAAGACCATCATATGGGCTTTGAACCAGTCAGTCTTTCAAGGAGAGAACCCCCCCCCTGCAGCAAGGCCATTCTTATTTACATCTTAGAGGAGAACCTAATCCACTGGTGAAGGGGTACCCTGGGAAGCTGAACTGACACAATACTACTCATCAACCTTGAAGGAGATGACTTAAATGATTGAAAAAAAGACTATTTCACATATACTAAAGAGGACAAACATTAAGCAGAAAACTGCCCGCCTACCTAAATTTATATTGTTTACAATGTCTTCTTCTCTAAAGAACCATGATTTTGTTCTGGACAACTACACGAGTACTGAAGGAGAGTCTATCCTGCTCCCCTACTTAAGGCCAAACTTAGACCAAGTTTTACAGCTGAGGCTAATGAGATGTGGAAAAAGATCTAAACAGGTGGCCCTTTAATGTTTCAGAGCTCTCCACTGGATATGGCCACAGAAGTATCTGCTAGGCTTTACATGTTGATAGCCATCTGGGAGACAAAGTGAAAATGTAAGGTTTTTTGTTTGTTTGTTTGTTTGTTGTTTTTAAGACAGGGTTTCGCTGTGTAGCATTGGTGCTGGTCCTGGAACTAGCTCTTGTAGAACAGGCTGGCCTCAAACTCACAGAGATTAGCCCCCAGTGCTAGGATTGAAGGTTTGAACTACCACTGCCTGGCAAAAATGGAAGTTTTTAACAGAAGAGGAAATTACAAACTTACCTAATTCTAGAAAATTGCTGTTCTTATTTTGATAGCCGACTCCATGGGAGAAGGGATGATTTCTCAAATGGGATCACTCTTTTAATAAGCATAAAACAACCAGCACACAAGTATTAACAAAATATTTAGCTGAATTATAAAAAAGAATATACTAAAGGATATAGTAAAATAAAAATATGGTTTAAGTATTAGTAGCTCTAATAATTTTTCAAAGCATATTTTCCATTATTTGGTATAATATATATTATATTATAAAATATAGTATGTATTTGGTAATTTTTGATTTTTCACGAAATTAAAATAAAGTTTATGTTTCACATCAGAAAACAGCCATATCTCTAACAATGCTTCTTATGGAATTGTATTTTTACAATAGGAAATAAAATAAACAAGTATCATTTTCTATTTAATTAAATGAAAAGAAGTCCAAATTGAGTTACCCAACAAACAGATCATCTAAACTGTGTGGAATGAGAAAGAAATTAAGTAGACAGAAGACAGAGAAGTGGGAATGGGAGGTATGTAAAGGCAGAGCAAGCTAGGGCAAAGCAAAAAGGTGGAGGCAGCAGACAACACTAATGGAGCTACAGCCAGTATGCGGGACAAACACAAGCTAAGCTAAGCAAAGGCAAGCCAGAGACCACGGCTAGCCGGACAAAGCTGGTCCCTGTATTCTCTGAAATCACTGGTCAAAATATGTGTATTTTTCTCAAAGCGGTTTTCCTCAACCATTTTGGCATCCTGGTGAAAAACTAAAAAAGAAATCCTTCAACTAGCTCATGTTTCTCATTTGTTCTTCCCATAACCCAATCTGCTTACTCGTTCTGTCTATCAGTTCCACAAAAACAAATGCCGGCTTCATAAAAACAGAAACCTTCCCTGTTCACTCGCTGCCTATCCCTCGCATCTGAAACGCTGTCTAGCGCGGGGTAAGAATCCAAGAATAACTGCCGAAAGGAAAGAAGGAAACGCTCTTCCAATGCAAGTACCTTTCCTCTGCTGTGCTTCCTTTCTAGTAACAATGGGATTTCCTCCGTTCACATTACACACATTTTTGCCCACAATGAAGACTTGAGCCTCTCCTCTTTTGATTCAAGGGAAGAGGCATATATCCTACTGAAGCTGGTTCTCCTTCAACAGTTCTGAAAAACTGCATTCTAAAATCCCTGTCCGTTGAAGTTGGGATAGTTTTGCCCCAGTGACACCCACAGTACTCACTAAGGTACCTGTATTGCTTTATAGACCTCGCCAAGAGCTCTCTTTATTGGAAGAACATTATTTTTATCTAAGGTACAGCTAGGTGTCACCAAATACATTATTAAAGCTATTAAATTTTAATATGTACTTATGTAACCACATGAAATGTAATTTTTATTAGAAATTAGAGTGCACATATTATCATTTTAATATTTAATTAAAATGAAACACAAACCTTGTCTGTTTTTATTTGCTTACTAAAATACTTCATGTATTGTTTTAAACTATCTTTTATATTTTATCATGTTTGCTAAAATACGATCCTCATCTAATTTAGAAATCCACTCAGAGGCATTTTAGAAAAGCAACATGCAAGGGTATGACAACCAGCTCTCGAGGTGTGGAAACAAGGATGGAAAGGGAACCTACAAGTAGAAGAGACGTCCGTGGTTTGAGAGTTTTCATCACGAAGACCCAGCACGGGCATTAACCACACCAATATGGCAAGCTGCCTCAGCTATTCTTCTCAGTGTAGGTTCCCCCCCAAAAAACCTATTCCCATTTATAATTACACATATTAGTGATGCAGAGAGTAAGATGGCCTATGGCTTATAGATTTGTGGCTGGATTATCTCAGGCTTTGAAGGTTATGCCTGCTGGGTAAGGATTACAAGAATTAATTTCATATCGGAAACACTAGATATTGAGAATGAATGAAGAAATGTCAAGGTCCACAACCAGAACAATAAAGCATCATTGCCACTCTTGCCTTGACAAATCTCTTCTTGCCCATATGTGATTCATTCTCCTGTGTCATTTGTAAAAAAGAGACAAACGACATGCCCACAGCTGGCTGCAGCTCTAAGTGATGACTGCTCTCAGCATTTTCCTCTCCTGGGTGTTACAACAAATGAGGATGGAAAAAAGCACTAGGACGAAAACAAACATTTTCAGATTTTGAAAATAGGTTTAATTTTAGCAGTATCTTGCAATTTAGTAGCTAGGTCCCAGGTATAGTTATTTGTGGATGCACCACAGGGCTCAAAGAAAATGCCTAACAAGTAGCATTTGAAGACTGAAATCTAAACCGTGCAATGCTTTGGTCCAGAATAACCACAGGAGAAGAACATCAGTGCTCTGAATGGGAAAATTCAAGTACTAGTTGTTTGTAACAGGCTCACAGTATACTTTTAGAATTACAAAATCTACCACTGCTGTGTGCCTATTTGTCTCTACTTTCCAGCATAGGAGAGGATCTTTGAAATTACATGAACCAATTCTCAGACCTATATTCATTCAATCACTGAAACTCGACTGTGAATAATCTAGTGAATAGCTCCAGTATGTGAAAACTGAAAGGATTCGCTTTCCCCTAAAGAAAGGTTAAGTAGGATAATTAACAATTTCGTATCAGCAACTTAGTAACAGAACTAAATTTCTGCACAAACTCTCAGGGCTAAAAACAAGTAACGATGCAGGGTTGCTGAGGACTACGTGTGCATCTATTTACACTTATGTGATATCAAATAGCTAAAAATGGTGTAATAATATACTAGATCTTCATCTTCTTACCATTCCGTCATCTGATTTCATAGAAATAAAGAATAAAGGAAAACAATAGTATGTTAACAGTGTACTAATAGCCAGTAAATTATTATTCCCCAAATATAAAACCATAAGCAAGAAAACCACAAGTTTACAAACAAACACTGTATCTACTTTTAGGATGTCACTGAAGATTATTTTTAAAAAGTACAGTAGCAAAGGCCACAGAGGAAGGGAGGAATAAAGGTAACCACTCATTTTGTGTACATGATATTTAATTCTTTGTTCTTGAAATGAACTTAGGACCTGGGTGTCATGAATCTAAATGCTCCCACATGGCCCAGTTCCCAAATATTGGGCTATTACATTATAGAGACTTTATTTACTTAAACAGATAAATGGCTTGTCCATGACAGAAGGCATTCCTGCATTCCAGTAGATAAAATGGACAATTTCCCCTGGGGTACGATTATGGGGAAAGAATAAAAAGAGGTGACTATACCAATGACAAAAATGTCAAGAAACAGAAAATGTCAAATACCCAAGGGAAAAACAAACTCCAACTGCGGTTAGAACTCAAGCACCATTATTTTAGTAAGATGGAATTATAGTCCACAACTTCCCCTAGGGGGAAAAATAAAAACTAAAACCTCTAGAATTGATCAGAGTGTAATATTTGATGCAGGTTCTTGTCCCTCATGTCATCGCTGGCAAGAATTTAACACTTCTTAGGACAAATTTGCTTTGGGGAAAAAACCCAAATAACTGCAGAGTAAATGGGGAACATCGCAAGCTGTTTCTGATTTCAGTCTCCTGTAAGGTGTGCTGGAATCTGAAAAGATCTAGGCAACACACTGAACTGCTTATTATGTATTCAGCACATCTGATTTCGTTGTTGGGCATAAACAATGATGCTAAACCTCAGGCATTTTAATACTTATTTGTTCAGCGTGGCATGCAAACTCCTTGCAAGTAGGCCAAAGATGCGAATGAAGTTGGCTGACTACACTGTCCTACCAAGGCCACTCTAGTTCAAGGTCAGCTTCCTGCACAGAAACTCTGAGGTGGTACTTCCATCCTGAAACTCAAAGGTAGGACTGTGAGCACTCAAATTGTCCAAATGACAAGTAATAACACCTGATACTGGTAACCACCTCAAGTCTTTTGAGCTTTCACTTTCAAATCGTTAAAGTCTGAGCAAATAAAAATTAGATGAGGCAAGAACTGAATAGTTAGCTTCCAAAGCACTCTACCAACTTCTTATTAAATATGAAGGGCTTAACCTCTCATGTGTGTATCAAAATACACATCATTTCCAGATGTATATTTTGATATAGTATCAATTCCTTGTTACTATGATATATTTCTACTTTAATAAAAATAGAATACGCAATACAGAGCTAATAAAAATTCTCCATCATATCAATGAGCACATAAAGGAGCTAAAGGGAAAACTAGAGAAGCATGGCCAACAAGGAAAACAGCAGAGGTCAGATGAAGAAATCAGAGCACTTACTGTGTACTTGGGTTTTCTTTAGAAAGAACTTATCAAAGACACAATCCACATACAATCTTGCTAAAATTCCCACTCTCCCTTTTGATAAGTTATGCCTCTCTTTTGTCCTTCAATTTTTATAGCTAGCACATAACAATTTATCGGATTAGCATACACATCATCTTTCTACATGATACACAAGCATATAAGCTTGTACATAGGCTTCATGACAGAGGCGATCTTTGTTTCTGCTGGTTCACTGTTAGATAGAGTAGTGCCAAAGCAAATGCTGGCTGAAAGAGCAACATGAGCGAATGACAACTACAAGATACAATGGCTAGGGGTGGAAAGCCGTTGTGCTACACATTGTATTTTTATTATTTTATGATTATAGATAATAATAATTTAACTCACAGGTAGCCTGGATTAGAAATATTAAGAAAAAACAGCCAGGTGTTCAGGAGCATGAGGGTTGACTGAGTCCTAGTACGGCTCGTCTATAGTAAGCTGTGGTAACAGGGTGCCTTAGAACATGGATATGTCTATGTGCAAAAATGGGGAACTACCAGGTTGCCTAATGAGGAGTAAATGTGCGTGGGTAAGAAAAACAAAAACATATATGCATAAAAATTATCTCAGTTTCACAGAACAGTAGCTATGCAACATTTGCCAATAGTTTTGCATACAATAACCACTGTTCTTCAAAAAGGTACATTGAGCTCAACCTTTGTTTGCATAAGAGAGAAATGTGAAGAAAATGGAAAATAAAAATTACAAACACAGGGGCAAATGCAGGTAAGGGAGGTACCTCCAAACCTGACTATCTGAGAGGAATCTCCTGCCACCACCTGAGATTCCACTCCTTTCATAACTCCAATTAAGTGGTCTTCTCACCTCTCTACATGTGCACTGTGAACTTACACAAACAGATACACAGCACACACAAGTAAATAATCAAACAATGTAACAATTTTATACACACAATGTTAAAATAATACAGAATAGATGGAACCTAAAATTTATGAGACTTACATTCAAAAATATATATTGAAACCTTGAATGTTGGATTTTCATAAATGAGTAGTTTCAAATGTTTTGTCTCTTTTGATAAGAACTTTTGTCATATGAAAAGTATTTGGAACACTGATATATATAAAAGAGAAAAATTTAAAAAATTTAAAGACAAAATATAAATTGGAAAAAATATTCCAAGATTAAAAATGCTTAAAATACAACAACACAAGTTGATAACACAAGAAAGTATATTTGGCAGCTATTGTAAGAAAAAAATGTCACGTACTACCTGAACACTAATGATACCTTAAAATTCATGTTTGGTCCAGATCACTCCCCGTATGTGCATTAGATTTTACCTGACTATCTCACAGGTATGAAATACAGTTGCAATATGAGCTCCTCTTCTTGCTTCCCAAGTAAGACTCTCCACCAGTCAGGCAGGGTCGTCCTACACTCCCCTGTACCTCCACCACACAGCATCGTCCCAGGCACAGCCACCATGCAATTCAGACACACTTATCACTACTAACAGGAACAACATCATCGTCATCTTTTAGTGTCCTGTCCCATTGCCCTTGCGTTCCAAATTGATCATTAAAATTCGTTCAAATTTTGACTCCAACAAAGCTATGCTTAAAATCTTCATCAGTTTCATCACGCCTCCCTTCCCTACTACCAACCTTCAGAGGCTACCGATGCCTTTAGGGTAAGAAGACTATTCTCTCAATGACATCATGAGCCTTTCAAAATCACACCCTCTCCCCTCTATTTCCTTCCAAATTCTTTCCTCTCTTTTCTCCTCAAAGGCATAACACTGAAGAAACTGCTTGTCTTCCTCTAGATGCAGTAGGTTCTTAAACATCTCTAAACTTGTATACAGTGACACCTTTTCTTGGGATTCTCTAACCAGTATACCAAGTCAGCTCTTACCCTTTATCTGAGACCCAGCTACACTGCTGCTTCTGTCCCACCGTCTACACTACCCAACTGTCCCGGCTCTAGTTTCCTTTGTGTCATAGCGTGTCTATTCACTGTGATAAAATACAAGACCAAAAGAAATCTGAAAGGATTTATTTCAGCTTACAGTTACATAGTACAGTCCATTATAAAAAAAAAAAAAAAAAAAACAGGGCAGGAACCTGGAGTAGGAACTGATACAGAGAACATGGAGGTGTGTTTCACACTTGCTCCCCCATACCATACTCTGACTACTTTTGTGGGGAGGGGGAGCATTAATCATTATTTTAAATTGGAAAAAATTGCATTTGTCGATCAGGCCACCCTATATTCTTCTAGATCCTCCCCATATTCCTACCCACATATTTCTTTTTAAAAAAATGAAAACTAAAACAAGCAAAACACCAATAAGACAAAAAAAATTCCAAAACATAGCAAAAGGAAACAAAACAAAATAAAAAGATGTGACAAAAATACCACTAAGTTTATTTTGTGTTGCCAACTGCTCCTGAGCATGGAACCTAGCCCGAAATGTGACTGATATTCCCAGTGAAAGACCACTGGAGAAAACCAGTTTTCCTTTTGCCAGCAGGCATCAATTTCAGACACTTCCTTAGTTGGGGTGGGGCCCGGGTCCACCTCCTCACAGGACTCGGGTGGTCTGGCTTGAGTCTGTGCAGGTCTTGTGCATACTGCCACCGTCCCTGTGAGTTCCTATGTGCATCAGATCTGCTGGGTCTGGAAGACACAGTTCACATAAGTCATCTATCACCTCTGCCACTATCTTCTTTCTTTTTCTTCAAAAAAGATTTATTTATTTATTTTTTATTCATTTATTTATTTTGATTTTTGAGACAGGGTTTCTCTGTTGCTTTTTTTGGTTCCTGTCCTGGAACTAGCTTATTTATTTATTATGTATTCTGTAGTCTCAGTATTCTGTCTGCATGTATGCCTGAAGGCCAGAAGAGGGCACCAGAACTCATTACAGATGGTTGTGAGCCACCATGTGGTTGCTGGGAATTGAACTCAGGACCTTTGGAAGAGCAGGCAGTGCTCTTAGTCACTGAGCCATCTCTCCAGCCCTGGCTGTTTTCCTATAATAGTGGGAATGATGAGCCTAGGGGTGGTACTATCCAAAATGTGCTGGGCCCTCCCATATTAATTATCAATCAAGAATATGCATTACAGGAAGTACCTGCGGTTAAATCTTCTGGAGACAATTACTCAATTGAGAGTCCCTCTTCCCATACAGCTCCTGTCAAGTCAACAATAAACCAACAGGACACCACAACATACTGAACATCATCTCCATGGAAGTATTTTAGTTCTCTGCTGTTGTTAATGTTGACATGGTCACCAAGTCAAAGATTCTTCAATACCAACAACATGGCAGATGTTTCATAAACAATGAACAAACGAATGAATGAATTCTGTATGCCACATGAGGGATTATCACTATGAGAAATACAAGTTAAACATAGGACTTGTATATGGAAAAACGTGCTGAAAAATGTGGCTAAAATTATGATTAACAATTTAGGACAAAAACATATAAAATCTCGTGAAAATGAAGTAAATAAAGAATAGATCGTCCCTCAAATGAGGCAGGAGTGTCTTTGCATCTTGATCCAATACTTGCAGTGTCTGTCTGAGTATTTGGGAGTTTTTCTTGGTCTGCTCTGTACTGTCAATGTCTGTCTCAGAAAGCCCCTGAGGTCTCTATAAGCCTGCTCTCTTGGTCTCCTCCCCTGGTTTGCTCTCTTGGTGCTCTCTCCTAATCCCCTCAGTGTTGTAGCAAGCTCTTGGTCCCCTCAGTATTATAGCAAGCTCTCAGCTCTTTAGGCAAAGTGTGACTAGAAGCTTGGGGTGGGGGTCCAATGGATGGGTTTGGGTTTTGGGGGAGCCTAGCAGCAGGAAACTCCCTGCTGGCTGGCTAGAAGAGGGGCCCAGGGTTTTGTCCCACTGTGGAGGTACCAGAGAGTGGGGCATCGGCCATGTGGCTGTTCACTCTCCTCTTATGTCCCCTCAGTATTGGAGGAAGCTATGTTTTAGAGTTCCACCAAGGTTGCAGGAGGATAGGTGGGTTTGGGGGTAGGGTGTGGCTAGTAGACTGGATGGCTACTGGATGGGTTTGGGGAGAGCATAGCTGCAGAAACTCCCTGCTGGCTGGCTAGAAAAGCTTATGGAGCTAGGGGAGGGGCCTGGGATTTTATTCCACTGTGGAGGTGGTGCAACCCTCCATTTGGCAGGTTTGGGGGCAGGGTGTGGCTAGTAGTTTGGATGGCCTCTGGATGGGTAATAGCCAGAACCTGGAAACAACCTAGATGCTTCTCAACAGAAGAATGGATAAAGAAAATGTGGCACATTTATACATTAGAGTTCTACTCAGAGGTAAAAAAAAAAAAAAAAAAAAAAAAAGACATCTTGAATTTTATATGCAAACAGATGGTTTAAAAAACACTATCCTGAGTGAAGTAACCCAGACCCACAATGATGAATATGGTATGTACTCACTCATAAGTGGATACTAGCTATAAACAAAGGAAATTGAGCCTATAGTTCATGATCTAGAGAAGCTAAGTAATAAGGTGAACCCAAAGAAAAGACTCACCTGGAAACCGGAAACAGACAAGTTCACCTGACAAAACTGGGAGCATGGGGGTGGGGGAAAGAAGATACGAGAGAAGGGAAAGATTGAGGAGAACTTGAGGGAATGGGATAGTCAAGATGGAGGAAGGACAAAGATGAGAGCAAGGAAAGAGATATTTTGATTGAGGGAGCCATTATAGAGTTAGCAGAAACCTGGCTCTAGAGAAATTCCCAGGAATCCACAAGGTTGACCCCGACTAAGACCCTAAGCAATAGAGGAGAGGGGGCCCGATCTTGACTTGCCCTGTAGTCAGACTGATGATTATCTTAACTATCACCATAGAACCCTCATCCAGCAACTGATGGAAACAGAGGCAGAGACCCACATCAGAGCATGGACTGAGTCCCCAAAGTCCAGCTGAAGAGTGGAAGGCCTGAGAATATGAGCAAAGAGGTCAAGACCATGATGGGTTCACCCACTGAAACAGTTTACCTGAGCTAATGAGAGCTCACCAACTCCAGCCAGACTGGGAAGGAACAAGCATAGGACCAAACTAGTCCCTCTGAATGTGGGTGACAGTTGTATGGCTGGTGCAGACTGAGGGGCCACTGGCAGTGGCACCAGGATTTATCCCTACTGCTTGTACTGGTTATTTGGGAATCTATTCTCTTTGGATGTATACCTTGCTCCGCCCAGATATAGTAGGGAGGGCCTTGAGTCTTCCACAAAACTATGTGACTTACCCTCTCTGAGGATTGGATGGGCATGGGGTGGGAGGGTGTGTGAGAGGAGGGGAGGGAGTGGGAACTTGGATTGGTATTTTTTTTTAAAAAAAAATCTAGTAAATTAAAAAAACAAAAACAAACAAACAAAAAGAATAGATAGCTTTTGTAAGACTATAAAAACAAAAGTAAAAATAAACCACTATAAAAGGTATTCTTAGCTTATAAAATTATGATGTTTGTACAAACATACCCCAAATCACAGAACTGTACACTTTAAATAAGTGACTTACACAGCATAATTATGTCCAAAAATGCTGTTAAAACACTAGAATGAAACATTTCGTGATTACATCATAAACTACTAATTCCTAAAAGATGCAACTCATCTGCAAGAATGAAACTTGTAAGACCCAGGAATTCCTCTGAGCTTGTTTTCTCTCAACTGTCCTTTCTTTTGAATGTATATCTATTGTTTAAAATGTTTTTATGATTATCTTGAGAACAGCAATTCTGACCCTCATGCTTTGTTTTCACTGCTGTTTAAAATGTATTTTCCTCAGTTTGAAATCCCGAGCCTTCTGACTGCCATCCATGCTCACACTGAAGTCACTAAACTTCTACTTCAAATGTCACTTTCCAAGTTGAAAAGTGCAATGACTATGACTGCATGAAGACAACTAGTATGAGGTGAGGCAACCATATTTAACCAAGTATGTTGGGAAGCCTGAGTTTAATAGGATTGTAAAGCATGAGCTTTTATTTTGCCTAAATAAATAGGCCCTATAATGTAAGACCCTTTACCAACCGGACCGTGAAAAAAAAATGCACCACTAAGTGCTGTTTTTGACAAACACTGCTAAAGTTATTTGACAAATCAGCCTTCTGATCTCTAAAATCAAGCTTCTTGCTGGATCATCTCAGAGCTTCCAACCCACTTGAAATTTCTAAGTAGCATTAAGAAATCAGCATAGCTGGTGCGTGCAAACACTTTCTGATCTAACTTCAAAAGCAACATTAGAAAGTGAAGTAGTCTTCATAGACTCAGTCGGCATCTCTCTTAAAGCAGATATTTAGAAACACACAATCAAAGCATGGCTTGCAAGAAAATTCAGACAGGGAATCTAGCAAGAAAGAAGCTTTAATTTACTCCTTACAAGTCCCTGGCTGACGGACGATAGAGGCGTATTAACTTCAACATCTGTTTTGGACACTTACAATGTGTGGGGCACGAGCTACACAGTGTGTGACACAAACGACATCTGCAGATGCACTCACCTGAAGGCCTCATGTTAGAGGACAGGCTGGAAAGAGGACCTACAGGTGTCATGAAGGGGTGTCCAGGATAGGATGATAAACCTGGAATCTCATCTGAAACCTGAGTCAATGCTAAAATTTGAAGAGTCAAGGAGGATTGAAGAAAGATTTTTAAATTTTGTTTTGTACTTTCAAAATTGTTCAAACGTTGCTGAGAATGTGGACAGGATAGTAACCATATGTACCACTGGTTGGAAAGGGGAAAAGTGTTGGTCTATGGAAAAATGCTAAGATGTGCTTCCCCCAAAATAAAATGACGTATCATATGATCTAGCAAGTCTATTTTGGGATATACCCAAGGAAAAGAAAGGTGTGGGGGGTCCTCAAACAGGTATTTATAAACTGTATTTCTATCTCAAGATTATTTACAATATCCCAAATTTATAAGAAATTCATAAACAGATTAATAAAAATATGGTATATATATATGCATGAGAGATTGCTATGCAGCCTCACAGGAAGTAATCTCATAACATTCTACAACATGGATGAGACTTGAGGACTTTATGCTAAGTGAAGCTGAACTGAGACAAAGGGGAAATTCTGGTGCTGTGAGAAGCCCCTCCCCCAGGAACAGATCAGAGTCTGCTGACAGTAGAAAACCAAGAATTCCAACACAATGTCAACTTTAAGAAAAGGCTTATGGTTTGGCTCCTTTCCCAGCTGTAAATCTAGAAACTTCTAGGATTCTCAATGGAAATTCTACTTACAGGTTTACAGGGAAATAACATGTACTAACTCCTGTGTGTGGCTCCAATAACTCTTGGTTCGACCTTATCAGATTCACCCAAGGCATGTCCAGAGCCATCCTATAAATCTCACTTCAAAAAGAGAGACAAAAGGAGAAAGTTTTGAGCTGTAACATGAAAACCACAGAAGGTCCATATGGCTACTGCTAAGACAGTTCCCTGAGATTCGTCTTTGAGGAGTCCATGCCTATGTCTTATCTTCTACCCTTGTCAGAGGTTGAGTATATGAGTAAGCTGGTCTGTTTTTCCACTTGCTGAGAGAGGACTCAGAGCAAGAAAGCAGGCTTATCTTAGATGTCCTCAAGACTCCCTGTCCTGGAACACGCTAGACTTCGGCATTCTAAGACGGTGACAGGAGATTATCAACGACTAAGGGTATTACAAACTTGTGTCCATAAAAGCAGCAACGAGAAAACCAAATTCCAACCAACATGCCCACTGTTTGTCTCATGGCATAAAGAAACCTGCAGTAAGACCAGAATCTAATCCCTGAAAACTTCTCCATGGCAAGACAGCTCTACTCTCCGAAGAAATCTGGCAGGACTTGACCGTGACTGCTTTAGCGGCATTTCTCCAGCCATTTCTGATGTTTTGATTGTGTTTTACTATCTACCTCTCATTTATTATTTGTCTTATTCTTATATTTGTTTGTCTGTTTCCTTTACATGGAAGTCTCTCCACAGGAACTCTGATGAACACAGAACTGGATCAGGAACTCCAGCTGGCTGTCTCCAGGATATTGTGAGCACCAGGTTTAAAGTCATTCTGCTAAATAGTATCTGTTTTCTTTTTCTGCTTGTTACATATTTCATAAACTCACTCACTTATAACTGAAAGTATAGCTATTGCAACTTAAACCTCCAGACAGAACAGGAAGTATATCCATACTGGCTGTGTCTTACTTTATGACTGCCTCCCTTTCTCCTTAACCCTCATGTTTAGGCCTATCCTATTTTTTAATAAAATACCTAATTCTGCTTTATCATCCCTGGCAGTCCTGAAATTCTTTTTTACCTTGAAGCTATAAACCACTATATGGTCTGAGTTGGGTTCCTAAAATTCTAGGGGAGCTCCTCGGTATGAGGAGGACAGCAGTATAAGCTAGGACTCTTTTCCCTCAGTTGTAAAAAACTATGCCAGTCCTAGAAACACAAATATTGCTTGTATTGTTTATGTTAAAGCTAGAAAAGACAAATTCATAGAGACAGAAACAATGGTGATAGCCACAGGCTACAAAGAGGACTGAAATGGGTTAAGACTAAATGAATACAGTTTGACGTCCCAAGACAAAACAGAATTCCAGAGACAGATGACATTGATAGCTGGACAATAATGTGAATGTAGTTTAAATTACTCTACAAATACACTTTAAAATGGGAAAGATGCAATATTTTGTATTATACATAGTTTACCACAATAAAAAGTTAAATTAGAGCTAGAGATGTAATTTAAGGGAATACTCAAGGCTCAGGGGTTTAGAAAGAAAGGAAGGAAGGAAGGGGGAAGAGAGGGAGGGAGGGAGGGAGGGAGGGAGGGAGGGAGGGAAAGCAAATAATGAAAATAACCTATCTAATAGAGACAAAGAGACTACATGAAGACTACTACTTCAAATACAGTTGAATAGAACTATTTTAGAACCTAGACACAATCGACCTGTGCCCATGCCTTACTCTATAATCAAAACCAATATTTCCTTTACATGAGAAATGATGCATTGCATAAATAAACAAAGTATTTACATACGTCAGGTATAACATGTTCATTTCAGAGACAAAAAGTCAATATATTATACTGTGTGCTGAAGTATCCCTTCACAGTTAATCAAGTTTAAATGAAACTCTTTATGGATGGCTAGAGACCTAAAACTGAAGTATCAGTATACCATTAATATTTTAATTGAGCATGAATATTCATAGCCATTTATTCCTTTAAAGAACAAGATAAGATAAGTTAATTATTCTAATATGCAAATTTTCATTCCTGACGTGACATCTTACCTTCATCTACATTATAAAAGCACTGATGCATTTTTGGGCCTATTCATTATTAATGGAATCCTGGAGTTTTTCACTTTAAAAAGAGCTATTGAACACAAGCAGCATTTTTTTCAGATGGGAGCAAAGTAATTGTGGTGTTGTAAAGTCATTTTGGCCTAGATATCTCAAAGAGTTGCATTTTATTTTTCCAGGCACCCAAACTAATTTCAAGACCACCCCACATTTGTTCTTTGCTACCAGCCCAAGAGATCAGGCAAAAAGTAGCTATTAAACATTTGCTTCTTTACCTGTTCTTTCAGGGAAATTCCAGATCTAATTCAAGCGAAAGTCAGACCAACAGTTTTATGAAATTAATAGTGTATTACTTCAATTTTCAAGCACAAATACATTTATGCAAGAAAGTTGATGGTTCTCTGAGGTGAAACAACTTTTTTTAATGCAATAGGACAAATAACCTACTAATTCAGAGAGCCATCAAAAGAACATAACTACGTCAATTCTGTATATATGTCATAATTGGCGAAAAAGACTATAATTTCAGGATAGAAATGACAATGAGAAATCCCATGATAAAAAGCCAGTAAGAAATACATATTACTGATCTGAGATATAAAAATAGATATCCTGTCGGGCAATGGTGGCACACCCCTTTAAGCCCAGCACTCGGAAGGCAGAGGAAAGTGGATTTTTGTGAGCTCAAGGCAAGAGTGGTCTACAAGAGCTGGTTCCAGGACAGCTCAGGCTGTTACACAGAGAAACACTGTCTCAAAAATAAAATAAAATAAAATAAAATAAAATAAAATAACAGAAACAGATATACTAAGATGGAAGTCCTATATGCAAACGAGAAAGGAGCAGGATCTATAGTTGATCAATAATCAGCAACCTGGGATCAACAATCAATGTTCTGCTGCAAATAGAAAATAAAGATTCACCTTGTATCTACTAAGATAAATAATAAAAATACTTCTAGTATTTTAAAAAAAGAAAAAAGAAAGATGAGACCAAACAACTATGCAAAAACAGAAGCCCATTTTTCTTTGAGTCCTGAGTGATATTTCCATTATACAAGATAAATATAACTTGAATAATAATATCAATTTCAAATATATATTTATATTATATATTGCATTACAATAATATTATCTTTATATGTAATATATATATATATAGGTAAAAATCTACATCTAGAATTAGGGGTGATAAAATGAACACATAATATTCTGAAAATTTCTAACACTCTGCCACTTGATCTGGTTCTGATTATGAACACTGACTTGTGTTCAATTGTACAACTGTGTTGGTGCTTCATTTTATTCAACAAGGGCCTTCAAATAGACAGATGGATCCATCTTGGTTTCTTTTCTGATTTTAACTTCTTGTTTTCAGTCATAAATACTGCATATGCAGAACCAAGCCACCAGATTAATTCATTCATTCAATAAATATGTATGAAACTTGTAAGAATATATAGCTTATGAAAAATAAACTGGAGTTCTATATTCTACTATTAAAACGTAGGGAAACATTGAGAGTAACTACTGAAGTAGACTGAGCGGTGCATACTTGTGCCTTTCCCCAGGCAACCCACCTAGAGAGAAGATGTGCCAGGAGACAGCATGAGGACAATAAGAACTACACAGAAGGAAAGGAGGGCCTACTTTCGCTCCAGTCCTTCATTTGACATGTACAATCTGACACAGATCCCAAACTTCTTGGGCCTCAGTTATTTCTTGTTGAAAGTGACATTATTTCAAGGGATCATTTGATTTTATAATAATTACTGTAATAATTGCCAAAATCATTTGTCTTAGTAGGGGGAGAAGGATGAAATTGCTTATAATGACCCAGGGAACATACAAAGTGACATTTTTAGAGTGGTTTTTTTTTTTTTAAAGAAGGTTATTCAGGCAAAGAGGAAAAGGGCAAATAAAAACTTATAACTTTATTTGCTAGCATTAAAATATCTAATTAACACATGAAGTAGAGGGAATGTTTAAAGACAAGCAGCGATAGCACTTTCTCTTCTCCTAATCTCTAATAATATAAATGAGAATCAGAGGACTTTAGTGGAAACCTGTCCTGCTCCATCACTTCTGTGAGACACTCATTTTGAGTGAAAACTAAACATACATTACCCCCTACAAGGGACTGTGAAAACTAAGCTTTCATGCCTAAAGTACAGTAACATCTTCTCCCTTGCATTTAACATGAAAGCACACACTCAAGCCTGGCAGTACTCCTTCACACACTCACACAGTGAGTGACTTCACATACTCACACAGTGAGTGACTTCACATACTCACACAGTGAGTGACAGACTGGAAAGCAAAGGGAAACGATGTAAACTTAGCACCTTTTTATAAGCATAAATAAATGCCCATATTCATCATAAGAATTGGGTGTTAAAAAAAAAGAGAATGTTTTACAAGTGCTGATATTACAGGGCTTGGTGGTGCAGGCCTTTAATCCTAGCACTGGGTAAGCAGAAGCAGCAGATCTCTCTAAGTTCAAGGCCAGCATGATCTACATATAGACTTCCAGGACAGGTAGAGTTATGTAGACAGACCCTGTCTCAAAAAACAAAACGTTCATATTTAGGTAAATGTTGAATTAACATTTATAAACTGAGTATTTTATATTCAATTTTCTCATTTGTCATCAGTAAAGAAGATATACACCTTTGCCTTAAATCTCAAGCAGTTCTATTCAGACTTGCTGTGTGGTGAAAGGCATCTGGTTATAAAGACAAAGCAGGACAGCTACCTTTCCAACCAAAAAGAAGTCACTATGTAAATGGTGAACCTTCACTGAGATGAAGTCAAGATTCCATTTGTTACTTCTGGCGCCCTAGGTTTCTGCTCAGTCTCCCTTAGCTTGACCTAGGCAATAGCTGCTCCTCCCCTGGAAAGCCAGCTTTGTAGATCTGCCATTACTGGGATCTCCCATCTTTGTTCATTTGATTTTGATGGCTGCTACTAAATTGACCAGCCAAATCATTAATATAAGAAAATGTTTTAAGCAATTCAAACTCAACTACCACATGCCCCTTAACAAATGGGTTAAGTGACAGTTTTTGCATGTAGTAATGTACTCCATAATGGGAATATGACTGTGATGGAAACAACAGATTAAAATGAAATAGGCAAGCCAGCCAATCACTTTCTTGAGGTGTGATCTGCCAATTATCTCAACCAACACAGATCCTAATATTATCATTCCAGGCCATATGTGTAATTTTTGTGCAAAAAATAAATCTTTTAACAAGTCTGTAAGAACTGTTGGCACCCGCTCATGACAGCATGCACTAACATCTTGAGAATTTTCTTTATTTAAAAAAAAAATACAAGAAAGGGGACAGTATGAGAGGTAGCTGAGAACCCAGCCACAAATGTGAGATAGTTATGAGTCAAAAAATGATGAGAAAATCCAAGTGCTTCTACTTCTAATAGACAATAAGGAAAATGCTGGCAATGCTTCCTGCTCACGAAATGAAGAAGGATACGGAGGTCCAGAACACGTTCAATATTCACTGTGCCCATCTGTTCAGCAGCACAGTCGCTGAACAGTACGAGCAATTACCAAAGCCCCTCTCAGATATGATCTGTCAACCGCATCCAGTCCTCCTGCCAAAATAAATCAAAACTGAAGAATGCAAAAACAGACTGGCCTTATGGGTCCAAGAGAAGTTCATTTAAGATAAAGTTGAAAGTAAAGAAGGAAAAGCAGCAGAAAAAAAAAATCAGGACTGTTATACATATAGAGTAAAATATTTTTAATTGGAAACCATTCATATCAAAGCAACATGAAAGGAGAACTGCTTTATTATGACTTATACCAGCTTTGCTACATTGTATTAATTACAAGGTTCACTCTACAAAATAGCCTGATTACTTCTAGAATTGGTATCTTTGGGCAAAGAACATACTGAATTTAGCCCTCTCTACAGGCATTCTATTTAATACTGTATCCTATCATTAAAACAGAAGTTTTAAATCGAGGGAACTGCTTCAACTGAGAAAAGAATCAAGTGATTTCAACATCTGAAGCAGACGGGTCATGTTTAAAGTGAGGAGAGCTCTAATGAAGTCAGGATTTACAAAACAATGTCTCTCTCTGGTCCCCTCTATGGCTGACTATTACTTTCAATCTACAGGTAAAAGCTTATAGTCACTGTTGCTATCACACTATGCAAATGCTCACTGAAGAATACAGAATGGATCAAAATTAGGAGATGGAAGCATTAGGCATATAATACACTGAATTAAAGCTAATATTCACCAATGTAGTAGCACTGAACCTAGGAAATCACGAAAAATAAATCGAAATGAACATCAAAATGCATACATATTGACTTCACTGGGTAAAGAGAAAGATATTCTTAGCTAGAAAGTAAGCACACTTCTTTCTTAATCAACAGATGCATACACCACAATTGTTTGACTTTGTGGGGATTTTCTTCAATATAAATAATATCCAGACCATTATAGGTATGTTCAGTATAGATAAAATGAAATAAGCAAGCCATCCATTTCACAAATGCTATCATTTTTATTCCAAAATCCTTTTCCAACAAGTTTTTTTGTAAACAATCTGTCATCACCACTGAAAATAAAAGATAATTTTAATTCTTATGAGGCCCCAACTTTTCATCAAGAGCATCTCTGTAGGGAATGCTCAGTACATATAGATGCAAAGGGCAAAGGCAAATTTATAAGAAGAAAATACCCATCTTAGAAGCAAATTCTATGTCTATTCAAGAGCAAAGAGTTCCGGAAAATGTCTCTTCACAAAAAGCATATGATCTATCAAAGAACATATCTAAATATCTGTATAGATATTATAGATTCATAAAGTTGATTACATACAACTAAATGATTACATATGTATATGCTAGCAAATGCACATGTATGCTATATACACAACACACTATCCAATATATACTAGCGGGTACTAAGTTGGCCATTCCTTCTTCCTCTGAGTATACCTCTGGTTTTTATGGACTCGTGACCAAACAGTTCAGGTTCCCAGGTGCCTCTATCAATAATTAGTTCACATTCCCAAATTTAAGACTTCAGTACTGTATGCTTTACTCCCATTATTACTACAAAATACCTTTCAAAAGTAATTTAAGAAAGAAATTGCTAATGAGACCATCAGGATCCAGTGGATAGTTCCATACCCATGGTCACTGAGACAGCTTTGGTTAAATTCAGGAAGTAACAAATAAACAAACAAAAAAGTCATGAATATGGAAAGGAACCTGTAAGGAGAAGGGGGTATTAGGGCTAATAGAAGTACCAGAGAAATAAAGTAGGGTCTAAGGATAATCAAACTGCACTATTAATGTATGACATTGTTAATGAATCAATTCAATGAACTTCAAGAATAAAAAAAAGATCTGCTTCACAATTTGGAAGGAACTTCCTTATCACAGGAAAAGTGTGGTAGGAGGAGCATGAAGCAGTTAGTTAACTTTGAATCCACAGTGAGGAAGCAAAGAGAGGAATGTGTGTTGAGTATCATGTACCTCTTAGATGTTTGTGGGTTCTTAGTTTCTTTATTATTCTGATAACTTCAAAGTCACCTTATGAATTAGGCTCAAGACCTGACTGTTCATGTGTTATCACAGCTGAATATGGGCACTTTCGTTTGTCTGTTTTAATTTCAAATATCTACATAGCCTAAGAGCTTTAGGATATGGTTAAACATCAGAAGCATGCTAGTACTGCCAGCAAGCAGAAAACATCTGCATCAAAAGTTAAAACAGTGGTTTTAGAAAATATTAATTCACTGCTCTATATAAACATAGTTGGCACTTTGGTTTATCAAATTACAATTTTCTTAGAAATACTTAAGTCTTTATTTCCTAGAAACAACCAGATAACTTTAATTTACTGTTACCTCAGTAACCACAATTGTATGTTTCAATGGGATGATCCCAAAATCGGTGAGATATCTATCCTAAAGGTTATTTCTTATTTTACTAAAATGATATTTGTGTGTCAGGAGGAATTGCACTTATATATTTCTTTTTCTATTTTTGGTTTCTTCTAGACATGTCTAAAGGCATGAAATCTTTTATATTGCTCAGAGAAATTATTAATTTTTATATTTCTATATTCAAAGTAAAATGATTACCTAAGCAACTTGGAGGCTTATTATTATTGATTTATTGCTATTTTATATTGAATGAATTTGTAGCGGTTTTCCCCGTAAACTATTGATTCTTCAAGGCTAGGTTTCTTTGCCAACAAATTTCATGTTGTACTACTTAATTATTAACAACTATGATTTGCACTTATTGTTTGAATTGCTAAAAATGAAAATGTAGAAAGATTACAAATGAGAATCTGAGTTATTTAAGCAGGTTAAAAAGATGAATAAGCAGACGAACACAATGATTAGAGTATTACACCGCTAAGCAGCTATACGCACGACTATGGGCATTCACATCATTGTCTAAGTCTCTGACACCTACTGTCACTTTAAGTCTCCAACACAAACCCTGGAGCCTTTTGATTAGATCCCCTCCCTCATTGTTGATTCCCACCCAATGACTCACTAACAAAGTAAATCTCTGTCTAAATGCATGAATCCTTTAGTGACATCTGCTACACATTTTATAATGACACTACTAAATTGACTCTTCTATACCTTACACTATCACATATGCCCAGATGATGCACAGAGGCATTTCCTGCAAGCATATGATTGAACTTGACCAGCACTTCCATCTTGGTACAGAAGCAATGAGGCAACTGTTTGATATGTTATTGAATAGTGCTATTATTTTATAAAAATTCTTTATAAATGCAGAAGAGAAACATGCATAAGTCAATGAGGAATTCTCACACACACATCTTGGTTGAGGCAGAGATACAGACCATTAGATTTGCAATAGAACAGACTCAAAAACGTCTGCAAAGCTATAAACTTCAGAAATGATGAAAAGGAAGATTAAACTGCTTACTGGTACACTGGAATGTTACTCTCATTTTTGAATGTTTCAAACCTAAAAAAAAAATCAACTTATTTTCAAAACCAAAGTTATTTTCATAACAATTATTTCCTCTGGACATACTGTCTAGTATGTTAACTGCCCTGTGTACTAACTTAGGGTTCTAGTTTACTTGGATTTGATGTACCAAGTGTTATCTCTTTCCCAAACAATTAAGCTTCTTCACCAATATCATGTGAGGATTTTCTCTGTGACCTTTCTTGTCATCCAAGCCTTGAAAGTTTTGTGTTTTTGTCTACACACACACACACACACACACACACACACACACACAACTGATGAATAAGTCTCAAAATGCATGGGAAACTAGTTATCAATAAAATTTCCATAGTTTATTCTATGTATTCATTTATTTAAAATAATAAATCCGTCAGGTTTACATATGTGGCTCACACTGTCAGTTAATCCACTCAGGCCATAAGCTCAGCACTCTAAGAGATTCGACTCCACTTACTTTTACAGAATACTCGCTTAACACATTATCAACCTGCATTATTTAAAAAATTGTTCTATGTATAAATGGAAAAAATGTAGACACAAATATCAACATGCTTAATTCTCTATAAATCAGCAAGAGAAAATGTGAATATATTTATTCAAAATAAAAATAACAGTGAGGTAAAAGGAAAAGTTATTTAGATGTATGAACAGTTCAGTATAGCAACAAAGGAAAATACAAATTCAAACTGGAATAAAACATTTTTTTTTCACAACAGAATTAATGTGAGTTAAGTATAGAGAAGAATGCAAATAATGAAGAAATTGCCTGACAACTTTTAAATTGGAGGGTTGGAGAAACGGCTCAGTGGTGAAGCGGATATGCTGCTCCATCTGAGAACTAGAGTTCAATTACAGCACTTATACTGAAACTTCAGGGCATCTGACATCCCTAGCCTTTATAGGCTGGGGCACTCATGTGTGCATATCCACACACAGATTAGCATACACAGTCATAATTTTAAAATAAAACAAATCTTAAAAAAATAAATTGGTATGGTCACCACAAGGTTGAGTCCATCATAACTATAAATACACATCATGTGATCCACACATTCACCTCCAGAAATTTATCTTACAGTAAATTTGCATACATGTGAAAAGACATCTTTAGCACCTCTAATAACCAAATATTAGAAGCAACTTAATTAATGGACTAATCATATAAAGCATATCAATATATATAACTTTCTAGCCATACAAAAACAATAAAAAAGCCTCAAAATAAATTAAATGAAAACAACCACTGTTTAGAAAGATATTTCTAAGGTTAATATATGTTGTGGTTAGTATATGAAATTTCCCCCAAAGGTTACTATGTTATCAACACTTGGTCCCTAGTTGGTGGCACTGGTGGGGAAGGTGGCAAAGAATTAAGAGGTGAAGCCTTGGTAAAAGAAGAGGGATACTGGAGGAGTTCTTGAGGTTTTAAATTCTGGTCTCCTTCCCATTCCACTCTAAGCATCTTGACTGTGGATGCAATGAGCCTCCTGTTCCTGCCACCATGGCTTCTATGGCAGGATGGAGAATGTATTTTCCAGTTGTAAGCCTGAACTAGCCCTCCCTCCCTTAAATGGCTTCTCACCATGTATTTTAGCATATCAATGATAAAACCAGCTAATATGATGTCAAAAAGGAAAATGCATGATTTGATTAAATGTTCATAGACTCTTACAGGTTATTAAAAACTAAGACTACTAGTAATCAGAGAGAAAGGTAACAGAGTGTGTCTTGGAAAGAGATTTTTATTGTACAAACTTTTAGCCTTCTGAATTCTGAAGCATGTAAACATATTACATATTTAAATCAACTCTTAAAATAGTAACATGATTTTAGGCAGCATATCATACCAAAGGTTATAAAATGAAAAGTGAGGTGTGGTTTCATTGCTTTATTCCTGTGTGAGGACAATAATAAATGCATAAGTATATTTTTAAAATCTTTCTGCTTTCCTTTATGCTTCCTACGATTCTACATACTTAGGTCTGTGACCAATGAATTTATACCCTGCTCTACAAATAGAAACGCAACCTTACAATATCAGTATGTCCATAAGTCATGAATCGTGTAAATCTAGTTCACTGGAGTACCTGTCAATAGCAGTCTTCCTTCACTTAGGCTGCATACTATAGGAAAGGTACCATTCCTGTCAGCAAGGAGAAAACAGCAAAACAAAAACAGCCCCTGCTATTATGGGGCTAACATTCTAGTTGACATAAGATCAAACAAACAAGTACATAGGTAAATCTTCCAGCCTACGATGAGTTAGTGAAACTTTCTCTCAAAAATTCCATCAGTTTTGTGATAATGTATTAAGACCTTACCCACTTAGAGGAAGTTGTTTCATTAAACCTCAAGCTATTTTATCCACTATTTAAGTATTTTATATATGCTAAACCATACACTATGTGTACTCTTAAATTGTGCTCAGAACCAGGAGCCATTTTTATGTTGTCTCTATATTTAGTCAAATAAACTAATATATCTATTAATATATCTAATTTAATTTCTTATTAAAATTAAGTAGAGAAACAACCTGTAGTTAGGTATAGGCCACGTCAAAGAATGATGTTGAAGCAGCTGTTCTTTCCCAACAAACTCCATCTGGAGCCTCATATAACAAAAATAAAACACTCTCATAATCTATAGTTTTCACTAGAGTGACTCTTTTAGGTAACAACACACACACACACACACACACACACACACACACACACACACACACACACACGCATGCACCAGAAAATAACTCAGCAGAAAACTGTAGCCAGACAATGTGATAATGTCAAAAGATAGTGGTTTCCATGAGGAATTTAATTCCTAGCAATTTCATAGAAACAAATTTCTATTTTCACTCAATTTGAAATTCAGGTCAAAAGTTTTACAGTTTTGTTTTGTAAGGACTTCATCTATTCTGGAACCAACCTAAAATTTTCCAACTTTAGAATGTCATCTAATTTTTATGAAACATTTGATCAAAACAAAACAAAAACAGATAACATCAGCTATGTCCTGCTGGAGCTACTTGTAACTCAACTACAGCTGAGGCACCATAAAATTGACAATTCACAGATGCTAGGAAAAAAGACTTTAATAAATAAGCATACTTTAGGTTCTTCAAAACAACTCAAATTTCTTAATTTTTTGACAGAAGCAATTGCATCTGACCTGGACAACAGTAGGAAAGATGAAATTAAGTGAATTATGAGATCGGAGCAAAAAAGAGGAATAAAACTAAAGACTTCTGTCACTAGCAGCTGCAAGCCAAATAAACCCAATGCTTTACAGATGTTCATGAGAGAAACTAATTTGCCTAATTTTAATTCAGATTTGTAAGCATACACTTCTTGAGAGTTAATTGTTTCCATTGAGGATACTTCAATAATTAAAATACACCATCATTTTTCCTTCTAAACTTCAGTGTCTTTTAATATGTCATTAAAAATGATCGCTAATGCCAGACTGTGACAATGTATCAATCCAAATCAAACAAATGAAAGACAACGTTGTAACCCAAATGCTGACCACAGTGTTCCTACTTGGCCTGAAATAACCATGTAAAACCTGAAAAAGTACTGAAATGTTCAAAGTAATTCCATTCTGTTTCCACACTTTTAAGTATCACCACAGTCTATCCCAGCAGCTCACTGCATTACTAATGAGTCTTCCTATTATAAAATTAATTAGGAAAGTATTTGGTTTGGTCACAGGAGGGATAGCAATACAAAAATTGTGATGACTTCAGGAACACAAATTAAAAGCTATTATTAAGAGGCATAAAGATTACTAAGGAGACATTACCAGTATTTTACTTTGCATTCCAAAAGTAACAAGGTCCCAGAGTGTGATACATGAACCCTGTAATGTTCAAGTTATATCATCAGAAACTACAATGACTAAATGCCCTCAATCTTTCTTTCAATTTGTTGCCTTAATACAAAACAAGAATATTTCAGTTGTGCTTATCTGAAACTAACTGTAATTTTCCAGCTCTTCGAACACTGTGAAAACAAAGTTAAGATATGATGAATAATTTTTTTCTGGGTGAAATTCTCTCTTATGATGTCAAGGGGTATCCCAGAACTGCTGACGCAATGATACCTAGTAAAAATGACAGATATGCAAGTACCAGAGGAATAGAATTTAGAGAGGCAGGAAAACCAAGGACTATAGCAATATAGAACATTGGAGTCACTGCTGCCTCCAAAGTCTAATCCAAGTCAGGTCATGGTACAGAGAGGCCCATCTTCAGAGGTGAAACCAAGTGTTAGCCTGAGTGGCCCAATACAGGACAGGATTGACTAAAATACTAAATGAACCTTCACAGAAGTTCCATTACTTCCTTACCGTAGACTCAAACAAAGACAGCAATCCAGTGAAAAGAGAGATGGTCAAGGTAACCACACTTTAAGCACTGAAGAAGTGGAACACAGAAACGATCATATCATCATAGAAGTTATTTCTAATTTCTGCACTGAACAAAGTGGCTAGAATATATGGACAACAGATTCTCAGAATCTTTCTGTAGGAAAAAAAAATGAAAGAATAATTAAAGCACAGACACGCATCAATTAAAACTCTGCTTGAACACTTTGCAAAAACTGAAGGTACCGACTGAAAACTCAAGGGCCACCCAACCCCACTTCCCACAATGAAGACTTTTAAGCTAGATGCTGGTCAACATCAGCTATGTGGATAAGTGGTCATGTGAACGGATGCAATCGAAGCTGCCTTAGGAAAGTTTTCATTTTACTGACCAATGACGGAGTGATGTAACTCACGAGTGTCCTTTCCTCTCACACATGAATGTGACCAACCCAGCAGCACCCATCATTTCTTCACCAGAGAAAGACTTTCAGTTATGAGTAATACAGTCCAAACTGCTATCAGTCTCTGTTACACACATGACGCACAAATGATGTTTCAAGTCCATGAAGTACCACCACACCACCATGTGTTTAAACAGTTACCTGTAAATAGCAAACAACACTAAAGAAAGTATTTTTTATTGTCTTCTTTTGATCACATGAGTTTCGCATATTTTTTCATTAGGCTCTATGTGATTAAGCAGAGATTAGTAAAGGGTATACAACTGACAATAACACAGCCAGCTCAATATATGTTGACACAGCATTTAAGGATGAAAACCATACCGTGATTCTGGAAAATGAATCTCAAAATAAGAAAACCAATTTTCCACTTCTAAAGCTATGAATTCAATCTATTCCCACAAAAAAACATGGGATATATAATCGAACTTGACATGTTCATTCTAAATTTCATCTGGAAGAATAAATCCCAGGCAATAATGTTTTAAAGAAATAATAATAATATTAAAAAAGGATAAGAAAGTCCTTGACACACAGTTTTGCAAACTCTCCAACCCAAAATGAGGGACAAAGAAGGAATTTAGAACAAAACTAAAATGAACTCTCCACAGTAAGAGGCCCAATACTGAACTGAAGAGACAAAGATAGACAGTTATAAGTGCACAGGAGCAGTTAGTCTGTCCACAGCACTCTGGTGAGGTCTGGCTATGCTCTCCTAGAACTGCAATTCCAGGATGCAAGCACGGGCCACTGGGCCAAGGTGAGGATATAATCTGGTGCCCATGGTGAGCAGGATAAATGGAAGGCTAAAGGAGAGCCTAGAACAGGGCAGTGTAAGTGACAAAGAAGGAAGCAAACATGGATGGAGAGGAAATGGCATGTAAACAGAAGAGGCCCACAGTGTCTAAGTGCTGTCTGTTGCTCTGCTGAGGCCCAGCCACATTCCTTTTTAATGATTCTAAGGAAAAGCTCACCCTGCATTTTTACCTAAGCTCAGTAGTCTGATTCAATTTCACCTGAAATCAGCAAATCCTATATGAACATCTGATATGTACTACAAATTTCAAACCACAGGAAAATGGCATTAATTCCCCATAAATAGAACTTAGATACTGATTAATTATTTTAATTAACTTCAAGTACTAGCTCATATGTTATACAAAAGTAAATTCCATGTGGATTAGATATGTAAATGGAATAACACAAGAGTTAAACTATAGATAAACAAAAACTGCTTATTTTAAATAATAGATGAGGGAAGGCTTAACTAAGTAAAACTTTAAAAATCAAAAAATATTAATGAAAAAGCACAATAATGACACAGAACAGAACACATTTGCACAATAACAAATAACAAACTTTAAGAAAAAGCTACAATGGGAAACACTTTACCTTCTAAAAGAAGAACATCCAGACCATACATAGTTGTATACAAATCAAGTACATGGAAATGGTGAACAAATACAAAAACCCGAAAACAAGAAAACAGAAAATCAGAAGCTGAAATATAATCTGAATGCAAACTAAGATGCAGGTTTTAGAAAGCCTGGAGGGATGGTTTAAATCCTCAAAATCTTGATTCAAAAGGTATTGTGTATAACTCCTTGATAACTGTCACACCTTTCCCCTCCTCTATCCTGTAGCCTTAAGGAGCACACTGCTGTGGCTGTCGGATGAAGCTCTGCAGAAGAGCAAAGCACAGAATGTCCTGCTTTGAACCTTCAAGTTTTCTGCTCCAAGGCAGATACCAGCTCTACCTCTAAACAACCCAAAATTTGTTAGATATTTTAAAGTGTTAACTCTCACATATTTTGATTATCAGGACCCTATCAATAAAATGTAAATTTTTACCCAGGCAACATCACAGCCTACGTGACAACCGAAGCAAAGATTTTAAGAGAGAGAGAGACTGTGAAAGAGGGAGTGGGGAAGAAATTTACAGAATATGCAGAATATATATGTGTAATTTTCAGACTTACTGCTCTGTATCAAAGAGGACAATTTAAACATGATTTCCCATCACATAGTCAATATTTGATACAAAGGTCTCCTTAGTGCCTGAAGGATTGCATAAACTTAAAGTATTATTTGCGCATTTAATTAAAGAAATTGATAATGGTTACACACCATTAAAAAATTTAAAAACACAGTATACATGAAAATCTTTTAATTTATAAGTACAGTTTGACTCCTTATTTTTTAATAGTTTTCTGAAATTTTCCTTTTACATAATTCCTAGACTCTACATTTGTAACAGGTTAAAAAATAAAGTTGCGTTTACTGAAAAGGGGGAGTCAGGGGAATGTGAGTTAACACTTCCTTGCCAGAAGCTTTCACCAGGAACATGAATGGGCTTACTCTGGTCAAGGAAAAGGAACAGGTGAATTAAGAAACACACAGCATGAGTCAAAATTGCTGCATAAAGTGAAAATCCTGTTCCAAGCACAATGGACAATGAACTACTGAATTAAGGCTTTTCTTACTATTCAGAACGCCCTAAAATCCTGCGTGCTTACTCACTACACATCTATGTCTCGTCATCCTAACACACCCTTACAGTTTCAGTCTGATAAGGCAATTAATTGAAAATAATGGGTTTTTTATGCTCATGAAAAAATAGGAGATTTTGATTTTGAAATTAAATCACTAGCCCCAAACCCATGAAATCCCTTGGCCATTAAGAGAATGTATCTTGCACATACCATTTGGTTGGTAGATGTTCAATCAGAGAAGGCTATGTTTCAGTGGAGACGGCAGTTATAAACAGTAGACTAGATGATACTTAACACTGTGAGGAATAACCATTCTGAGCACAGCTGTCTGAATAGAGTTTCAGTTGTACATGCAAGCGCTGGAGACTTGCTATGTGGGCAACATCCCAAGGAGTGGCACATTCTCAAGAGCTCAGCTTTATCACAGGTGAGTAAAAGGCAATTTAAAAAAGGGCCTTCCTCCAGTTACCTAAAGGTCTTAGTATCTATTTTACTCTCCTCCCCAACTCCCTGTTTATCCCCTTCCTTCCCCCCACCTCTCCTGCCAGCCAACCCCATGCCTCCTTCTCATTCAGTGATTCATTTTAAAAAAAAACTAGAAGGGGGTTAGGCAGGGAGACTGCCTGAGCCTAGGGTGTCAGGGATTTCTCCTTCTTAGCTTGCCTCACTTGCCCCTCCTCTGGTCTCACACTTCTCCTATGAGCCAGTCTTTACTCCTCTGCCCTTTAGCCTGCCCACCCCGAGGGTGAGTCCAACATTTCTACTAACACCAACAGGGAAATTCCCTTGGTGTTTTATCTCACTCATACCCAGCCCCATAATTCTTCCAAAAGTGCTTCATACCTATCATAATTTAATTTCTACATATCTTTAATGTATAGATACTAGATTCTGCCCTTAATGTGGCATTTTAATTTTGTTTATATACAAATCTGATATTCATGGTATATTCCATGAAATACAGAGACTTAATTAGTTGACGATTTACTCTCAACAGTGTGGGAGTTATGAATTTAGAAAGTGACAAGTTTGAAGATGAAGGCAAGTTACAAACATATGAACACTAGAATCAACCTAAATAGGATGGCCAAAGCAGGACAAAAAGTATCCTCTCAAAAACAAATGAACTTTAGGTATGTATAGAAATTCTACTTAGGATAAGAATCAATATCTGGAAACAGGCAAAAATGACAATTTGTACTGAACTACAAGCCATTAACTTGAGCCAAGCTAACAGCAGATGACTGCAGTGGCAACTGCTGGCTAGAGATAATTAGTTTAGAACCTATTTTAACATGAATATTTAATCATGCGGCACAAAACTCGTTATGGAGAAGAATTAGAGGGCCAGGACGTCCGGAGGCTCTGAAGAGGTGATCTGTCAGGTCCCAGTAAAGAGCCTGCTAGAAGAAAGCAGGTGTAGTGATTCAGCAAGACTGGATTTCATTAAAGGTTCAACAATCCATTAAGAACTTATCTGGTGACAAGTTAAAGAGGACAAGTACTAAGCTGCATTGCAACAACTTAACTACTGAGCAACAACTGACAGAGAAATGGAACCAGTGAAAAGTCATCTAAAGTGATTACAATGTCTAAGTGATGTGCATCCCTATTTCAAAAAATAAATAAGTAGATCAATACAAATGGACATTTCTCTCACAAAAAGCTGAACTTTATGTGCTTAGGTATAAAGGTAAAATTCAAATTGCAGGAAAATTAAAAATTTCATCCTTCATATTGTTAGGTGTACGTCAGTCTGTAATTTGTGTTTCAAATAAAGTTCTATATTAAATATCTATTAAGAAAGCTAAGAACCATGGAAATATTCTCACTTTCTCATTTAATCATAATTATGCTATAAGAGAGGTACCATCATTATCTTTACTGTGGACCTAACAAAACAGCAGAGATGCTAAAGTAAGTATGTTTAAAATGACATTCCCAGAGGGGAAAAGCCAAAATGTAAACCGATACAATCTGGTAGTGAGTCTATGTTCTTATAATGTATGTATATTTCAAATAGGCAAGGGCTTCTAAATATAAGCCAAAGTTCACAAAGAAAGACAGGCAGTGCCATTTGATTGTATTGAGTGAATAAAACAAAAAGGTGCCGGGCGGTGGTGGCGCACGCCTTTAATCCCAGCACTTGGGAGGCAGAGGCAGGCGGATCTCTGTGAGTTCGAGACCAGCCTGGTCTACA
>NW_004949102.1:10164427-10186658 GCF_000317375.1 Microtus ochrogaster | reverse complement strand
CCAAAGCCGCAGAGAAACCCTGTCTTGAAAAACCAAAAAAAAAACAAAAAAAAAAAAAAAGGCATACAGGCATTACACTATAAAAGAAATTAGAAAATACTTATCAGTTTTGCTGATGATGAGCCATGAAATAAGGTAAAACAGTTAACACAGGCCAATATACTACCATTCCCTTAACTAACATCTACTCAGTGCCTGGCAATTTAATTATCATTAGTTTAGCATTGAGATCCCTCAGTCTATGTAAAGAATAGTCTAGCCTAGTACAGTCCCTTAGGCTGATAGGTACTCAATAAATACTTGTTCATTATTATGTAGATAATTACTTACTCGGGCTAATCTGTAGCATAAGAATTAATCCATACCCTAAGGGGATTATAGTCAAGATTCAATTTTTCCAATAATTTCTAATATACTGCTATCACAAATATTTTCTGTCCAGAGCAGTCTTAGAAATTTTCTAGACCTAATAATATGCTGCTATACTAAGAGAAGCTAACAATGAAAAATATTATGATAACTAACCCATCTTTTAAACACACAAACATTTACCAATGTAATGTGTGAAACACAGGATTATAATCAGTATGATGTAATTCTCTTGTCCTCAAGAACTGGTGAGGACAGAAATAGTAAACAGAAGATCATAATACAAGGTGATACTGGTTGCTACACATGAAGCTTCAGGAATAGGAGATGTTAAACCTGGTGGGCAAACAGGGCAGTGCTGGTGTGAATGGCATAAAGAAGCTGATAGCAGTAGGCTTAGGAAAGAAGAGGTTCAAGTAATGAACTTGAGGAAGAAATGACAATGGTCACAAAACCTAAAGCCTAAAGTGAGGCCTGTGACTGGCAGTAAGTTAATAATTGTGATTATTTATTTTGATTGACAACTTGACAGGCTACAGAAATGCCTAAGGCATTAAAGAGGCACACTTCTGTAAGTATCTGTGAAGACATCTGAGAGAAATCCATGCCATAGTGAAGTGAGGAGCGACGGGCTAAATTCCTTGCTGCCCCAGCTCCCGGCTGCCTGGCTACTTTATGCCCTGAAATAATTACACAGAAACTGTATTCTTTTAAACACTGCTTGGCCCATTAGTTCCAGCCTCTTATTGGCTAATTCTCATATCTTGCTTTAACCCATTTCTAATAATCTGTGTACCACCACAAGGTGGTAGCTTACCGGTAAGATCTTAACCTGCATCTGTGTTGGGTGGGAGAATCATGGCCACTGCTTGACTCGGCTTCTTTCTCCCAGCATTCTGTTCTGTTTACTCCACCTACCTAATTTTCTGTCCTATTAAAAGGCCAAGGCAATCTCTTTATTTAACCAATGAAATTAACACAAAACAAAAGACTCTCACATCACCATAGTTTCGGGCAAACAAGGAGAAAAGAAAGAAGATGGTGAGCTCTGGCATTAACTCTCCCTGCCCTCTGGCCACTTGAGATGGGAACAGTGCTGAGCAGATGCCCTACTGCATGGAGCAGCCATCGAAACTACTCCACACCACGATGGTGGAAACAAATCATTCCTCTCCCTTGAGATGTTTCTTGTCTGGTGCTGGGACAGCAACCATAAAAGTAGTTAGCTAATACAGATACTAATGTTGTTAGATACAAAGTAGTTAGCTAATACAGACACTATTGTTGCTAGATACAGAAGACAGTTTTGCTGCATTTCAAAGCACACATCAAGCATGGAGATACTATGCCAGTACTGGTATGCAGGCTCTAAGGTTCAAGCAAAACACCACCAGAGATCAATGCATTTTAGAACTGATACAGCAATTTTCAGTACAAAGAGCTCAGAAACTAAGAATATAGAAACATAAGACATTTCTGTTGACAATTGATGAGTCCTGAAATATGAAAACTAGGTATTCAAATTATATAACCAAGAAAATATTTATAGAAATATTAAATTATCAAATTATTGTGATAAAATATTAAAATTTTTAATTTATAAATTATAATCTGTGGATATTTTTCTATGTTCAGAATAGACCTGGAAAGTAAGATTTTCAATTTTCATTGTATATAATCTCCTAACTCAAGGAAAGCACAGATTAAGGTAAGAAGAGATGATCATGTAAGTGACTAAATTTATATTATAGTATGAAGCTGAATTCTTTACTTTCAAGATAGTGCAACCCTACATTCCTCTAAATAAGCTATTTCATAAGGAAATTATGTAAGATTTTTTTGAAACATTTAGCTTCCATATTATAAAACATAAGGTGTTTATAGAACTACATAATATCTACTTAACAGGTTAAAAAAATTCAAGCACCGCAGAACACATTGACTGAAGAGAGGAAGCAGAAAGCACATGCATGGTATGAATGGTGACAGAAAACATGAGAGGTAACATCCATCATGAGTTTAAATTCTTCATCAGCAAAATAAAACCTAGATTACCTCACACAATAGAAACCTCAAACTGGGTAAAACTGTCTCTCTCCTGACCAATACCTTCTATTCCTAGATCTTATTATCCATTTCTATAAAATAAAAGGAGCACAGGGGGAAAAAGTAAGGGACAAAATCATTCTTGAGATGAGTCTTGAAAGATATGTGCATCAAGTTTTATTGAGTAGAGACAAAGAGAGGTTTTATGGAAGCAAGGATTGTAGATATTACAGCACACACAAGAGCATGTCACTGGCAAGAACAAAGAGAAGGACAAATAGGGAATAGCTGATGGACTCACATGGAAACAAGCAACATTTAGAGAAGAAGCCTACATAAACTAACTGTTCACTCTGCCATTTACTTCTTTGGGTGGACACCACTGACATACGGCCTTCGAAATCATTTTAAGCACCAATAATCCAATAATTATGCATCTATTTCCCCAGCATGTAGTGTATCAATGTGGAGTTAAAAGTCTCAGATGGAGCTGTGATATGGTACAATGGGTACAAGTCTGACTACTTGAGTTTTATCTCCAGTATATGGTCCAATTAGAAAAAGAACCAATACCTGCAAGATGGCCTCACTGCCATTCAATCACTGTGAATGGCAGACACACACACACACACACACACACACACACACACACACACAGTGGGCAGCAGGCAGAGACAAGACAGATTTATACAATAAATAAATATAAAAGCAGTATGGAGTGTAAGCGAGAAGTGCTCTATTAAAACAACTGCTTTGGAGATATTCTAAAACATTTAAGATGCAATGTAAAATAATGCCAGCTGACACATAAACCAGCAACCCTGACTAGAGTTCAGAGACATAATTTTATGAGGCCTGAATCCACGGTTAATAGAACTCTGCTCTTTTTTTCCTGTTTCTGAAATCATAGTTCCTTAATGATATAAAACATCTTCAATACCATGCAGCCACAATACATCCATTTTATTACTTTTTATATGCAATCAAAATGCCAAATGCCATTCATGACACCATTACTTCTGAACCATAAAAACATATTTAAATCCATTACTATTATTACTTTTTAAAATGTCCAAAATGATCTAACTCCACCTTCACGTGAAGACACAATAAAATACAACAATTATCCTTTCCATACTGCAAGTAAAAGTGGACACACAGGTTCCGGCTATTAATGGGGAAAAGAACCAATACTGCTATGTGATTAATGCACTTGTTTAATGAATTAGTGTTTTTTTTCTTGGTAATTACTATAATAATAGTAACTCATCCCAAATTTTAGCATTTTAACACAGGCATATTATTTTCAAATCCAGGTTTGGTTTGCTTATCTCCTGGACAATTTTAAATGAATGAAAATCATCAAGATTACATGTGGCAGAAACCCCAAAGAAATACCATATGGAGAGCCATATGCTCTGGCAGTGGAGCAGCATGTGACAGAATCCTGGAAGACAATTTCAGAGCTTTGTGTTCTAGAACACATTTCAACCCTCGAACTAACATATCCTACACCTATTACTAGACAGTCAAAATGGAAGATAGCTGCTTTATTCCTTAAAAATAATATCAGAAAAAAACACAATTAAAAATAAATGGATAAACAATAATTTTTGAGACAACAAAATTTACATAACATGATTTCTCTAAACTCCAGGTCGGGGGAAAAAAACAACTCAAAGTTTCCTTAGAAAACCTTGGCAATTACAACAAAATCAAACAACAAATGAGTAACGTACAACAGTACAATGTTTGGCAGCTATGCAACTGCAGAAAAGATAACAGACATTTACCACATGGTGAGGGTCTTACAGAACAAGAGGCAAAGGAGCAGGAAAGAACACTACTTCTTACAAAGTCTTCAGGGAGCACCGTTCAGTTGACATGCCAAATAGTCAGGAACTGACCAGAGAAATGGAGTTAGTGAATCTACCCCATGGATTCGACTAAGAACAGTGGGCACTATCTAGGCCACTAAGGAATTCCTAGGGATGGCTGCTGAGAGAAGAGGCTCTGACTCTGGGAGAGTAAAGCTGCCCTCCACAGAGAGAATTTCATCTTCACCTCCACGCTGAGAGCTTTTACTGAGTGAATAGGACCCACCCAAAAGATGTGGAATAATTTTCATACTTGAAGCCATCTGATAATTAAGAAAAAGAAAATACAAATAGTTCATAAAAATAATACTAGTTTGGTACTAATAAATAATAGAAAATGACTCTTGAGGAAAGGCAAAGTGCCATTATATGCTAGATATTCCCAGAGAAAGATTGTATGATCTCACATAAGAGCTAGAAATAAAATTTATTACTTAAATTCCTATATAAAATTGATTTGTTATCGTAAATAATACCCATAGATATATATAAAACAAGCAAAACCAGGCTTCAGATTTGGAAACCATTATGAAAGAACTGGTGATTTTTTTTCAGGAAGCACCTGCTATGCTACTGGCAATCTGGTGAAGATGTCCCATACGACACAAGGTTGATGTGGTCTCTGTCCTCCCAGTGCTCACTTGTTAAATATACATTACTTACTATGAAATACCTCTTACCTCAGTGTAATTTTATTTTATTATCTAATAAAAGTGGTCCATAATAATCCAAATATAAAAAGTCTTAAAGGGGCTGGAGAGATGGCTCAGAGGTTAAGAGCACTGCCTGCTCTTCCAAAGGTCCTGAGTTCAATTCCCAGCAACCACATGGTGGTTCACAACCATCTGCAATAAGATCTGGTGCCCTCTTCTGGCCTGAAGGCATACCTTCAGACAGAATACTGAGAATACTGTATCCATAATAAATAAATAAAATCTTTAAAAAAAAATAAAAAATAAAAAGTCTTAAAACATTAAAGTCTTAAAACTTTACAGAAGTTTTGATTCGTAAGAAATAGCCAAGTGAGAAACAACTTGCTTACTTCATGTTCTTTCTGACTAAGGAAGACTAGCAAGCAAATAAATATCAAAAACTAAAATATCAAAGAATACAAATAATACAGAGAAATGTGAATTTTAACAGTGGACCATATGAGACTTTAAAAGTTATCCAAGGGGCTAGAGAGATGGCTCTGCAGTTAAAGACTACTGGCTGCTCTTGTAGAGGACCTGGGTTCATTTACCAGCACCTACATGGCAGCTCACAATCATCTAAGCAGGGGATCTAATGCCCTTTTCTGGAAAAATACTCAAACATAAAACATAAAAACAAATCTTTAAAGGTTATGTTAGAAGGCAGAGAAGGTTAGTCTGTTGTTCTATAATAGAAATCCTTGCCTTTCTAATCTAGATTTCAAGATGCCTTGAGCTGTCGTGTATGAATAAAAACAGTGGTAACATAGTTAGGTGAGTAAAAGCACAAACAGGATCAGAGTAAGAATAAGAGATGGGTGCAAAAACATAAATAGGAAAATAATCTAGGGGGATGACACAGACAAAATTCAAGAACTTGAAAAAAAACTTAAATTAAATGTCCTTTAAGTTTCTTTAATACTGAACAAAGTAATAAGTACTAAAGAAATTATGAGTGCAGAAAGAGTGACTAGAGAGCAGCTACTGAAGAGCCATTACAAGACAGCCTTTGCGAGGTATTTTTAAATAGCAAACCTTGAACATGAAGAGAGTGAGGGAAAGAATCTCTCCTATATGAGTATTTGGGGAAAAAAGAGCTAACCTTTTATCAATGACAAATTTTCAAACACAATATACATATTTCCTTTTACTTTTACAAATTCAAAATAAAACAAAATGTGGAGCGTGGCGGCACATGTCTGAACCCCAGCATGTAGGAACTAGTGGCAGAACGGTCAGGCATTTAAGGCCAGTCTCAGCTGACTAGCAAGTTCAAGGACAACTGTGTCTCCATAAAGGGAGGGAAGCACGGAGGGAGGGATGGAGGGAGGGACATTGGGACGGAGGGACGGAGGGACGGAGGGACGGAGGGACAGAGGGACAGAGGAAAGAAAGCTGGCTATCCTCTTATCCTCTTATCCAGTAAAGCATTCCCTCCACATTATTCATCTTCGAGACACAAAGAGTTCTTGAGAATGCAGTCTAGAAATTAGAAGGAAAGCAATCGACATATAGAAGATAGTAAGGTTTTTCCCACAGTCAACCAACCCGGACATCAATAATGTGTTCCTTTAGAGAGACAACCTAAAAAGTTAGTGCCCTTGATTTAATTAAATCTCACTTTTGACAAAACAGCATCTAACAAAATAATTATGAAATCCTTGATATCAACAATAAAGGAGAGAAAGAAATGGCCAAGTTGGGGTTCTGACATATCAGTTAAAATGCAGAAGAAAAAGACATTAGGCAGTGTGAAGTGGCCTAATTTAATTTGTGGAAAGAGTTGCTCAAGTGAGTTCTAATGTCCTTGATCCTAACTGACAGAGAAAAGACAATTTCGAAACAAAGACATGAAAATCACACCGAGAGGAAGGTAAATCAGCTTCCCACTGGGAAAATAAATGAATGGTTGAAGTTGCTTCAAAAGTTACTTCCTGGCAGGAACTGTACTGGATTTCAATTTAACTTGATCTTCAAATGATTAGATAACCAGAAGGAAGGCAACAAAAAAAAAAAAAAAAAAATACAGAATTTTAAAGATGCTGCAATTTCCTATTTTAAATTTTATATTAGATCTGAAATAGACAAATCAAAGCATAAATATCTGGTAAAATTTACTTTGAACATGTATTTGGGTGTGATTTTTAAAAGAGCAAGTACAGATGATGAAGAATATTTTGTTCCATTCAGAAAATATGTGCTAGGTTCTTAACACTCTGATTTCCTCTAAGAACCATTATTTGGTTTGATAAAAGTCAAGCAAAAAAAGAAAAAAAAGAAAGGGAAAAAAAAGACATATATAATCATCATCAAAATGTAGCCCCTAGCCTTTTCTATTTAACTTTGTTCAGAAAGGTATAATTCAAAATTTTCTAAGTAATGTAATTTCCCTGAGAAATAAGATAAACTTAATTTCATTTGCAGGCTAACTAAAGACTTGGGGTGCATTTATCATTTTGAAAATGCTAGCCAGGAGATCAGATTAGTTTCTGTCACTCACAGCACTGGCAGGAGGAATCAAAATGACTGCAAAGTCGATTTTTATGGCCATATTGGAACAAATAATAAATGTTCCCATGGAGGCTTCAATTTGAGAGTCTCAGAGTTTGACTGATACACAGGATAATGACAAGCATACTTCTAGCAGTAGGTTAAATTCATGACCTTCTGAAGATCTATGAGAAGCCAATAAAAGCATTAAGCCTAGACAAAGCAATACAAAAAAGCCTAAAGGAACTGGGATTATTGTGGGTGGAGAAAGACAGCTTAAGGATACCAAGGAACAGTTATTAAGGACATATAGACTTCCATTGCCTGCAAGACGGGAACTGTTTAAGGAACAACTCAAGAGTCAAGTAAAACAAGGAAAGGAATGTGCCTACAGCATAACCACTAGACACTGGTGGCATGAAAGTTCTCCAAATCTCAATACTGGAGAATACCATCTGAGAACAGATTGGGTGGGAAGCACACAACTAGTTCAACTAGCATAGCTATTTCTGGTCATCAAAGATTCAAAGGAAATTTTACAATAAATAGCTTTTTTAAAAAAATGTCATTGACGGGAAATCATAAACTATGAAGGAATGTCAGGATACTCAACTAATATACAAAGTAACTTATGAAATATAATGAAAATAATCTCTGATCCTTTTCAAAATAATATCAAACATATAAATTCTTTACCATTCCATTTAGAAAACAAATTGCAATCCAACCATGAGTTAACATTTCCCAATATTCCCCCCACCTGTTTTATTTATGTCATAAATAAAAACACTTCTAGAGTTGCGGCAACCTCATGATCATAATCAGCATACTTCCAGTGTAATCACTAAACAAAATTGAAGGAGGAGGAGGAGGACGAGGAGGACGAGGAGGAGGAGGAGGACGAGGAGGACGAAGAGGAGGAGGAGGACGAGGAGGAGGAGGAGGAAGAGGAAGAGGAGGAGGGGGAGGGAGGGAAGGAGGGAGGGAGAGAGGGAGGGAGGGAGAAAAAAAATAAAACCATTTAAAATAGAGTCTTTGTGGATTTCACATCATACATCCCATTTTTATTCATCTCTCCATCCCTTCATATCCACCCTGTGCCCTTGCAACCTCCTGCTCAAAATTAATAAAATTTAAAAGCAAACAATAACAACAAAAAACTAACACACAAAAAAGAGAGAGAAAAAACTCTTGTCATGGAAGATGCAGTGTTACACAGTGAGTCACACAGTATACCTGTGTATACATTCGGGTTCAAGAATTACTTCTTGTAGATATACCCATTCAGCTGATGACCACCATTGTTGTTTACTACTGACATCCTAACTTGAAAACTTTCATGTTCCTAGAGCTAAAAAAAAAAAATCAAGTTTTTGATGTTTTCTTCCCTTGGATACCTCTCTAGTATGTTTTTAAGAAACTTCCATTACAGGATTCATGGATAATTGAGGCAGAAACACTATTTGAGGGCTGGAATTTCAAGAAAAAAACCCAGTGACAATGTTTACATAGGATGTGGTTCATCACAGATTATATAATGACAAAAAAGTAGCCATTTGGAGTAAAATTGAAGCTCCTCTAAGCAACAGCATTAGTGAGCCAGGTGCTACATAAATGATAACAAGTAATAGCAACAGTAATGACAAAAATGCCTACTGTTTACCTAATGCTTTCTTCCAGAGTGCTTAAAACTACCAACAGGAAATTGCTCGCCACCCCTCTCCGGTTTTAAAGGTTACCAGTGCAGATATTACACATATGTATACGCACACACATATGCATGAGCACACCACCAGAGTTACAGAACACTCAAAGACTCACAAAGCAGTAAGAATTCCATGAATTTTACCTACTCCTAACCCAATACTTACACAGTAAATCTGCCTCTAAGACATTTCTTCCTAGAATCTCCTAGAAGATATTCCATTAGTAACATAATATTAAAAGTCAATATTATGAATTTAAAGATCAATAAACTTCACAGAGCAATAAACTTCTTTCTAAAGATTAACATGCCAGCTAAGCCCATGACAAATTCTGGAGACAGTTTTCATACTTTAGTATATCATTTCTTTCCTGTGCTTAAAAACTGTTGTAACATTAACAACAATATACACATGCGTGCGCGCGTGTAAGAGAGAGAGATGTCAAATTATTACGTCATCCAGTAATACCCATTTTTGTAGCTTTCACAAAGAACTCACATCTGTTATAAACATGGTTTCTTCAGATGCAGAGACCCACAGTCAAACATTAGGCAGAAATGGTGCTGAAGAGGAAGAGAAAGGATGTAGGGTCAAGAGGGGTCAAGGGCATCACAAGAAAACCCACAGAATCAACTAACCTAGGGTCATAGGAGCTCAAAGAGACTGAACTGACAACCAGGGAGCCTGCATGGAACTGAGCTAGGTCCTCTGCATATATGTAACAGTTGTATAGCTTGATCTCCTTGTGGGACTCTGCTCTCTCTGACCCCTTTCCTGGCTTTTGAGACCGTACTCCTCACACTGGATTGGCTTAACCAGTCTTAATACAAAGGGGGGTGCTTAGTCTTACTGTAACTCAATATGCCATGTATTTTTGATATCCATTAGAGGCCTGACCTTTTCTGAACAGAAACGGAAAGGAATGAATGAACAAATGGAAAATCAACCAACCAAATGAATGAATGAATGAGAAAATGCAGAAGAAAAAGATAAATATGTTTGCTTTCTTGCCTGTTGTTTTTCAACAGGTATATATTTTTTTCATGTTCTAGACTGATAGGAAACAGGAAAGATTGTATCCACTAACAATAAAGCATTGAGATCTGGAAATCTGTTAAATCAGTCCTGCTAATAAAACTTCAGTGCCTGAATGCTTAATTCAGGTCACTAAAAAACAGATACAGTCAGTAATAAAAAATGGAAAAATATAGCCTAAGAAATAAGTTTCAGGGCAAGATGAGATACAGGAGGGATGATTGTGTCAGCAGAAGACAGAAAAATATTTATTTATTTATTTATTTATTTATTTATTTATTTATTTATTTATTTATTTATGTTTTTCGAGACAGGGTTTCTCTGTGGCTTTGGAGCCTGTCCTGGAACTAGCTCTGTAGACCAGGCTGGTCTCAAACTCACAGAGATCCGCCTGCCTCTGCCTCCCAAGTGCTGGGATTAAAGCGTGCGCCACCACCGCCCGGCTAGAAGACAGAAAAATAAACAAGAAACAACCAACATATTTCCTTAGTGTTCAAGCAGGACAAGATGAAGACTAACACTATACCCATTGCCAAGCAACATGGGATACTAAGGTGAGGTATCTCACTCCTTATAATCAAGAGAGGTAAAACAGAGGAGGGCTGGATATATAACATAAAATGTTTCCTTCAACAGAAGTAATGGAGTAGAACAGTCTTACACATACCATAGGTACAAGGTACACAGTCAAAAAAAATGAGAAAGATGAGGACATAAGTGTAGACCCATATTTCTACATGGTATGGCAGCAAGGCTCTCAAGCCATAGAGAACCTAAGGTGGTCAGGTAGCCTTCCAGACAGGCTGTGGCTACCCTAACAAAGGGTCAAGATGTCCTTCTTGTAATTTGGAGGACAACTGGGATAGAGATGCTAATTCAGGCCTATGTGACAGAGCTAGCATACAGAGAGGAAGATAGGGAGACATAACAAAATGGACATAGAAAGGTGTGGTCAAAGGTGTAGTTGTGACTAAAGTCATTCACCTGGTTACCTAGGAAACAGAATGCTAATGAATTTTTCCCTCAGTTTATGTTTTGGTATATAAGGCTATCTGGAGAATAAACAGGGATATTTTAAGGATGTGAACTCAGGGATTTCATGAGGGATCACTGAGAACCTCCCTACGGATAAAGCCATGTGAGTTTTGTCTTTATTCCCATGTCTCTACAACATAAACAATAGTTTATATTGGGGTTTGGACCACTGACAATCAAGAATAGCGTATGACAGATTAGCACCATCTTATATTAAAGTCAAAAGGACTAAAAGAATAAAAATTATATATCAAAAAAATATGACCTTTTCTTCATTCAGGTATTATATACCTCTAAAGTAATGTTATAGCCCTTAAGAACATGTAAGCACATTTATGTAATTATATGTTATAAACTCAATTAAAGGATGGAGGTGGATGGTCCTTGGACTTCCCACAGGGCAGGGAACCCTGATAGCTCTATGGGCTGACAAGGGAGAAGAACTTGATTTGGGGGAGGGGAAGGGAAATGGGAGGTGGTGGCGGGGAAGAGACAGAAATCTTTAATAAATAAATAAACGGAAAAAAAAGCTAAAAATTAAAAAAAAAAGAAAAAAATGGGCTACAGGCAAAGGATTTTAAAGATAGAGAAAACATTTCTTCAGATATATTTAAAAGAAAAAAACTTAAATAGCAAACAATAAATACAAGAAAACAAAACAAAAAGCATCACATTGGTTCATCATTATGGTAAAATAGGCTCTTATCAAAGGAAGGTGAAAGATTCCTGCTATATCCCCTCGTGCACAAAAGCTAAAAAGAAGGTGAGTTTAAAACGTGCTTCTTATCAACTAAGTCCCCTGAGGACAGCCTCCCAATGTCTGACTCCAGTTTCCTTACCTCTCAAAGGGAAAAATAGTATTCAGTCCTCACATATCTTTCCATCCTGAAAGAAATCTACTTTCCAAGTATATCAAAGAAGCTGGGAAGGCTCTGGTAGCATTATTTAAAAGATAAAGCATTTATTCATAATAAATAAATAAATAAATAAATAAATAAATAAATAAATAAATAAATAAATGCGGAATATGGGTTGTGATTTCTACATAAAACTGTCCACAACTTCAGGAAGGTGGTCAGATGAGAAACCAAATTATCATCTGAGCAGATACAAAATATAAAGTGTGCATTTCCACAAGTGCAGGATAAACATGTTCTGGGGGAGCTATACCCTACTTCTTCTGTTTGAGACAAATATTAAAGTTCTCCCAGATACAGGGCTATAATCAGAGAAATATTCAAGAAAAACATCCTAGGGGGCTGGAGAGATGGCTCAGAGGTTAAGAGCACTGGCTGTTCTTCCAGAGGTCCTGAGTTCAATTCCCAGCAACCACATGATGGCAGCTCACAACCATCTGTAATGAGATCTGATGCTCTCTTCCGGCTTCCAAGCATATATGCAAGCAGAACACTGTATATGTGATAAATAGATAAATAATAATAATAAAAGAAAAACATCCTACAGCACATTCTCCCAACTGCGCGCTGAGCCCAATCGTTAACTGGCATGTGTCAGTCCAAAAGGGACAAATAACTGACCACAAGTCTCATCTCTTGGCCAGAAAATGGGCAAAACAGAGTACAACTGGAACTTTCTCGGTTTCCAGAAATAATGTAAGTTTATAAAGTATGGGACAAGAAGGAAAGAAATGCCCCAAAAATGTGGCAAAGGAAAAGTATTTAATTCCCTGATACTTTATTCAGTACAAAGCATGTCTAACAAAGTTCTCTGGGTGCATACTGCTAGATGTCCTCTTACTATCCTTTCTTCGGACATGGAGGAATGAGGCAGACCAAGTGAGTATTCTCTGTACACAGGTTGGACCATGTGTATTCTGGCTGATAGACTACAGAGCAAATCTCAGCATTCAGAGGGACAGGCCCAGCATTGCCCGATGTTTCCCACTATTCAATATGTACATCAGAGGGGAGATCTATATACCCAGCTCAGGCAAGGGGGAGACTTACACATAGTGAAACATTAGAACAAAAATTGTCTTTGTTTCTGGTTCTAAACCCCAGCATCAGCACTAGAATGACACACCTGAACATGGGAAATAAAACTGAAACAAATGTGTACATGTGGCATTCACATCAAATCAAACCAATTCCCGTAACAAGTATATAAATTCTCACGGGCTACTTTAAAAAGAACTCACAAGGAGACAAAGGTCTACGTGAAACTGATACTGCAGTTGACAACATTTATGATGGGGATGGGGAGCAATAAAAATGACCATCTCTAACATTTTGATGAAAGCAATGCAGACAACCTGTGTATCTAACACAAAGGACCAGGCCATTCAAAGCAAACTTCCAAGTAGAGAGGACACGTCTTAAAAACCACTAACCCCTGAGATATGAACACAGAATACAAAACAGAGATAAATACCTATTAGAACAAACAAAAATATCTTGGAAACACCAATGAACAAAAATAAATAAACAAACAAGTAAACAAGAGCTGAATACATCAAAAAGATGTCAATAGATGTGCTTAAAATAGACAGGAGAAAGCTCAGGAGACATTAAAAACAACAGGAGCCCGGTGATGGTGGCACATGCCTTGATCACAGCACTCTGGAGGGAGAGGCAGTTGGATCTCTGTGAGATTGAAGCCAGTCTGGTCTACAAAACTAATTCCAGGACAGGCTCCCAAAGAAACAGAGAAACTCTGTCTCAAAAAATAAAAAACACCTACAGGAAACTAAAAAAACCACAGGTGCTGGAAGCAAAACCTGTATTTTGAGATCTGTATTTTGTTTACAGCCATCTTAACAAGTAAAATATTCAGCTTTGCAGGCAAGTTCCAGACCTAGGACATTAGCCTAGTGAGACTGACAGGCACCAGGCTTTTAGAAAACATTAGCATTTTCATTTGTTAGTCAACAATCACAGACCCTCAGTATTTACCTATCAGCTAGGGATGTCTCCAGGGCTGAATTCCAGCAGACCTGACACCCCTTCCCTCCCCACTTGTCCATTTGCTATATAACAGCCTCTGAGAAATAATAAACCAGATGGCTTGATCAGAAATCCTGTCTTGCCGTCATTTCTCGTGTCTTTTGCCTTTTCATTCCTCTCCCGTAGGTTTATCAGGGATCACCCGTTCATATCCTGCTGGCCGGGATATACAGCAAACTATGGGATGAGAAAGTCTTCCTAAGGAAAGAGCACACCAATTGGCTATCCAATACCAAATAATCACCCCTACAAACATATATAAACAAGTAATAACAGAGAGACTAAGTATTTAGGAACAGACAGACAGACAGACAGACAGACAGACCAAACAATTAATGAAAACAGAGGCCATGAATTTGACAGAGAGCAAAGAGGGGTACATGGAAGTTTGGAGGAGAAAAGTGAAAGTGAACAGGATGCAATTATATTATAATCCCAAAACAATAAAAACTTACCACAGAAAGAGACCACAGTGGCAGCTTAGTGGAGCTGCTTTATGTAGTCCCCACAATAACCTAGATAACTCTCTTATTAAGGCCAGCATAGCATGACTGGAAACAGTCAGAATATATACAAAGCTTAGAGGTGAAGTAGTGGAAACTCAAATTCAGGGCTTTATATACAAAGTCCACCATCTGACTCTGCTGGTGCTAGCTTCTGTTTTAGAGCAAAGCTTAGTAGCCTCAGAATAGAAGCAAAGTATTGTGGGGACAGATGAGCACAAGAGGCAAAAGAAAAAGAAATTGTTAGTGGTATATTAAATCTGAGCCATGAGAGGAGATCAGGTGATAGAAACCAAAATCATGGAAAAAAAAATAAAATGCCCAGAGCTTACACCAACAACAGAAAAGTGTGGCTGAAATGCTTGAAAGTGAATCAATACATTTGGGAAAAGAAAATAAACATATATGGAGGAAAAATAAATATGATTCCAGGCTAAAATATACAAAATAAAATCTTAAAAGTCTGTAAGAGTGGGTTAAAGAGATATAGTTCAGCATTTAAGAGCACTGGCTGCTCTTCCTCATGACACACTGGGGGTTCACAACCATCTGCAACAGTCCTGGGGGATCTAATGTTGGGGACACAGCATGCACATGTTGAGAAAACATACATTCAGATAAGCACTCCCCACCTCCCTCAGTCACACACACAGAAAAAGTGTGTAAGAAATGAAGTATTCTGGGCCAATGTATCTTGGGCTCAACAGGTAAGAGCACTTGCCAAGTCTGACATTCTGAGTTTGCTCCTGAAAACATACATGATAGCAGAAGAGAACTGATTTCCACAAATTGTTCTCTGTCATTCACATCTGTACATGCAAACACAAATAGAGAACTATGTGTACACATATACAGAAACATATACAAATAAATAATACACAGATGCCTGAACAAGTAAATAATAAATCGGTGTAAAAAATGTTAACACTTTCAAAAATTAAAAGTATAATCCTTTGAACTAATGGACACTACTTTTTAATTGCAATAAATTAGATTCCGTCAAACACTGGCAGAGTCCTGATTTCAAATGATGCACTAGTTCTGAATGTGAATCTTAAAATTCCTTCAGAAAATGCAGATATCAATTTGGATATTCTATAGCACATCCAAGCTCTCTTATCCCGAATGAAGTTAGGAATCACACAGCTGGCTGTGGTCATTCTGGTATGACTGGAAACATCCATGCTAAGGAATCACAGTAGAAATGAAATTATTGTAATTATCTAAACCATCCAAAATGAGATTCTAAAAAAATGTTTATCAAAATTCAAAAACCACAAAAAACATTTGATTTTCAAGTGAACAATCATTATATAACAGCTGAGTGAAACAAACAAAAAAATTATTTCCAAAAATAATATAGTTGTTTGTGTGCTCCAGGCAAGGTAGTAGATATTGGGTAGAGCTATTACCTCCGGAAATAATGACTCTTCTGCACATACATCCATGCACATAACACTGAGAAACAAGTCATACCATTTGATATACTCTCAGCTGTACACATAAAATCTGTCCCATTAACCCCACACCTTTTTAGAACATATGCACAGAGATATATATTATTAATAAAGTAGTTCTTCAGCCAAACGGGTGACTCAATGAGACCAAAGACAAAAATGCTAAAAATCTGTGGAAGTAAAATATAAGAGAAGCCAGTCAAAGTCTATTTATTTTCTTCCTTTGTTTAATTGGATATGATTGACTTTGAACATTGGTTTAATGCTGCGTCTGTGTATATGTGTATGAGGTTGTATATACATGTTAATGTAATTCAATAGTACTAGGTTAAACTGCAGAGGGAACATTTCTCAGCCCTTGATTAAGGTCTGCATTAAACCATCAGACCCCAGCACAAGCCTTACTGATGAGTAGTTATTTGGACACACACAGAGCTGTGATTTCCATCCACTTTGCTAATCAGCAAGTTCAGATTTGCTGCTAATGTGACAGTGATGAACAGGGATGATGCTAATGTGACATTGATGAGCAGGAATGACAGCTCGAGGCTGATTAAAATTATCTTAAGTTCTCTGACCTGGGATAAAATGGAAGGGCTTTGAAAACAATTGCAGCCAATGTGAAATCTCTGAGACAGTGTGAAAACAACAAAAACACACATTCACTGATAAGATATGAATTTAAGCAAATATACATTTCATTGTGACATCATTTAAACGAATGTAGTCACTAATCAAATCTTGCACAAAATCAAAAGTGATAATAAAAGCATGAAAACACAGAACCAAAAGGCTGAATGAAACAGTATATAATAGATGGAAATTGTAGTTTGATTATGAAAACAATGACCATGTAAGAAACAAATCAAGTGTTTAACTGAACTGAAGAAAATTCTCTAACCTCAAACATCTAAAAGATATTCTAAAATATCATATGGACTTTTCCCGGCATATCATTTAATAAAACTTAAAGTTAAAGCTTTATCTATACCAGGTTGGCAATAAGGTCCAGGAGCTTAAGGTGTCTGCCACCAAGACTGAACCTGAATAGCATTGCCAGAGCTCATGAAGTGGAAGACAATGGACAATCCATTCATGCGCCATGGTGAGCATTTGGACAGGCACACAAACACACAAATAAATAAATACAATAGTATTCTAATTTAAAAAGTATCTTAGATTTATTTTTGTGTATGTGGAGAGGGTATATGTAGATATGAATGCAGTTGCCTATAGAGTCTAAAAGATCATATCATATCCCCTGAAGCTGGAATTGCAAGCCATTGTGAGCCACCTGACTTTTGGGTGCTGCAAACCAAACTCTACAAAAGTAATATGTACTATTAATAACTAACCCAATGTCATTAATGACTGACTGACCCCAAAAAGCACCTAAAATCAAACAAGATAGCTCAGTAAGGATACTTGCCTTGCTACCAAACTTGAGTGCCTGAGTTTGATCACCAGAACCCACATAGTAAAAAGAGAGGAAAAAAAAAAAACTAAAACACTAGAATCCCTGAAAGGCTGGTATGGAAATCAAATGTACTTTTATAAGACATTGCACATTTCTATTTTATAACATAGTTCAGATAATGCACCCACCAATATTTCTGACTGCAAAGTACAGCTTTAAAATCGGGAAAAAATATAAAACACAAACAGAAAATCCATGTTAGATAGTAAACACAAAACTGGGGCACTACTCTACCTTTTTAAAAGCAACATAGAAAACCTACAGCAAGAAGCTGACCCTGATCTAGAGGTGTGAAGACTTCCATTCTTAAAACATTGAAGTCTACTCATACATATGCTCATAGGTTCTAAATAAAATGATAAGACTCTCTCTCGATAGTATTGGAATAAATTCTTAAAGATGGGTTTCTCTAAACACTCATCTGTGCCAAAGAGGCATCAATAAAAGTGGACACCCACAGCTACAACAGCTTGGCACCCAAGATCATGGGGGATTTCAAACATTTACGTGGGCAGGTTTTACAAAGAACATAGTTAAGTACATGTATGTTAAAAATTAGTCTCAGGATTTTAGTAAAGTTGAAATCAGACGCTGCATGTTAGTAATGACATTGACTGAAATATTCTATGGGTAAACACTCAAGGGAAACAGAACAGGCCTTCTGAGGATCTAAAAATCTATAGATAAGCAAAACACGTTTTACAAGCAGTTCTGAGAAGAGGTAACAAAGGAGATAAAAGGGCAAGATGCAGTGTTCTGAGTGTCTGTAATCAGATACCAAAAGTCAATCAACACAGGCAAATCTTCAATTACTCCCAGTGGCAATCACTGACAGGCCTGATTCTGGGTCATGCTCCATCCATGTAATTTTTCACCCTTAAATCTCAGAGAAGATTCTACATTCAGAAAGCTTTAAACTTTAACCGCCATTAGTCACCTTACTCCCCTTTTAGCAAATAGCCATTTCTCATGCATAATGTAATTGTCTAAATTATCCTTTATTAGAATTCCGTCTTGAAAGTAGATTTTCTGAAATTATCTAAATTACCTTATTGCTGCTAAATAAATCAATTTCTGGAATCTACAAACAAATTCATATTGGAGAAATTAATTTCTAGGTTTTCCCCTTTATTGCTAAGTTTCAAACACAACATGCCTCCCAAACATAAGGTAAGACAGACATTACCAATTTTTGACATAGGTACTCACTCCCAAATCCCACTTTCTAGAAGAAAACAGAATCGCTGCCTGTTTTTTTTTTCTAGATTAGTATTTTCTTTTCGCTTCACAATTCGTTTTCTACCATTCAGCCACTACCCCATGACCACATGTAAAAAGACACTCAACACTGAAGAAATAATAATAAAATAATCAGCTCTAAAAGTAAGCACCACCTCTCTGAGCACACTCTCTCTACTCAAGTTAAACACAGCGGGAAAGCCGCTCAGCCGGCATTTGCTACGAGCTGACACTGAAATAAGTGATTCTATATCATGCCACTTATCCCGTTTTTATTCTCAAAACTACTAAATTTCACAGGTCACAGAATGATGGAGAAAGGAAAGGTTCTTAGTATTTTTCTAAACATACTAGGTGTCCCAAAACTAGAAAATGTGCTCAGTTCTTATGCATACATAAGGCCTCTAGTCTCCAAAACTAATTTCTAAAAGTAATTAAATAGCAACATACTTTTTTGGAAAGTTTTCATATTACTAAAAGTCAAACAAACTGCAAAGGAGCAGAACAACTAAATTCTCATCTGCAATTCAAAAAGACTGTTGACTCTAAGGACTACTGTGCCGCTCACCATGTTTTTTAAATGATCTTTTTATTATAAACTTTGGATCCCATGTTTGAAAAATTTGCTCTCAACCCTGATATTTCTCTTTAAAGAAAAATAGTAGTGTCACAGCTCCTGACTATAGTCAAATCTTTAATTTCATTAAATACCCATCTCCTTGTTCAATTTAACCTACTAGTCAGCATTCAAAAATAGACAACAAATTCAGTTAATACAACTAAAGTTAGAAACCAAGTGAATTATTTTAAAATACAAAACACAAGCATGAGATGTTCATTATATGAAAACTAACTGTAAATACCTAATAATCTTCAATCTCAAAGTTTAGATTCCATAAAATATTATTCAAGAATATGATTAAGAAATGACTCAACAAATACATTGTAAATACATATGTAGGCAATAAAATAAGATAAAGATATCATCTCATAAAACATATTATCAACAATGTCCATCTATGAGTAGGGCATCATCATCATCCCTCCCCAGATTCAAAGAATATACTGAGAGAAGAGGTGTACAGAATTGAAAAGTAAAGAGAAGAAGTGAGGTGATGAGCAACACTGAATCCTGGGCACGGCATAGCCATTGCCCCTTGAACTTGGCAGCAGCTGTACCTGTATTATCTATCATGGAAAGGGAGGAAGCTCTTAAGGCCACACTCCTCCCTGAGTGTTTACATGCAGCTAATGTTGCTAGGAGAGAAAGAGACATTTTCTTCGGTAATATAGTCACTGGTAAGGTGCCATGCTCCTGTGACCAACCCCTCATCCATAGTTCTCTAAGGAAGCCTAATGAAACTCACTGGGCAATCCAAAGAAAAAGGGGAATAATTAAAAGGAGGGGAAAGAAGAAACAATGTTAGAAAGAGGACTAGTAGGGAAGGAAAGGTGATCAGTGGGGATGGGGCAAGAAAAGGTAAGAAGAAATAAATATCAAAATGTACTATATACATGCATGGAAATGTCATAATAAACCATATATATATATATATATATATATATATATATATATATATACACACACTAGTGAAAATAAAAGAAAAAAGATAACATCAACAATGTTTTACAAGAAATTGTTAATGACAGGTATTATATTTCTATTTTAATTAAAAATATGTCTTCTCTAGAAACCTAATATTGTCCTACAGTATGTCTTTACTAAGGAAAAACAATTCTCTCATTCAGAAATGTATGTACATATGTATGTGTGTATGTATGTATGTATATGTACCTCAAGAGGTGTTTATTACTCCATTCATTATGTTCAACAAAACATGTCTATGATATCTGGCATCTGAGTCTTGCTATGACGTCAGAAATGTCAAATGCCTTAGACTTGCTTTAATAAGGAAAACAGAAAGTTAAGAATGACCCCTTCTGCCACACTCAAGTCATGCAGCTAACATTCCACAGTACCTTCTACATTATGGTATTGGAATGCAAAGCTAGATTTTCCCAGCTCCATCTACTCTTAACAGAAGTGGAGGATCCTCCAACCTTTCTGGGTTCCAATTTCCTGTTTTCTTTCTTGAAACTAATCAGGTCCTTCCATTTGTACCTACCTAATGAATGATTCATAAATCACTGGACTTTCTTGGATCAAAAAATACTACACAAAGTCATTTTTTAAGGTTGTGGACAGTAAATGTCTAGCTGTTGACATAATTTCATGCCCCTTGTCTATACTGCGAGGGCACACCATCTCAGCTCTTAAACCCCATTCTTTGCAAGCATGAAGCAGTAGCTGAGAACCTGTGCACTGGAATCAGATAGGAGCTGGAATCTTTAGCATAACCAAGGACTTGTGAGTCATGTGACACTGAGGAAATTCTTCTGAACCCAATTTTCCTCCTCTATTCTAACATGCCAGCAGGGTTAAATGAGACAGTGTGCATGTGAGTATAGCACATACTACACATGTATGAAAGCAGAGACTGGTACTTTCCTGTGCCCAATTGTAAAGGAAGTTCCAGGTGGATCTTCCCGGACATTTAGGATCTTTCAGATGCGTTGTGATCTGCATGTAAAGTGGGCTGATAATTTACCACTGCAATCAAATGAAGAACTATGAGTAATCACCTGATGTAAAAACTTAAAGGCAAGCATTAAGAACCACCTTAAACAAGCCTCTCTGCAGCAGTGGAATAGTGTGTCTCTATAGTAGCGGCTCATTGTGAAAATCTGCTCTTGATACTCTAGAGTTACACAAACAAATGGTATGCTCTAATTACACTGGGTTTTAGTTTTGTAAGTAAAAGGCACAGACAGGCCATAAACATAACAAAAAAGCAAAAGGAAAGGCGAGGATGGTAAAAAGGAAACAGCTGGTGTAAGCTGTATGCATCACTCAAAGAGGCAATGGGGCCCACAGAGTTTCTCAATAAGTGCAAGAGAACTCTAGGTGGTAAAGAAATAGATGCTTTAGATCCTGGGAAGCTAAACACAATATTCACCAGGTTGCTAAGAAGACTTAGATAAGGTGTCCTGTCTTAATGAGTTCCACTACATTCCCATTAGTTCAGATCAACAACAGAGTTCACTGCAACAAAAAATATACATACAAACCTTTGTGGTCTCCAAAGCCAACAGTGCAGGGCAAATGCATCATACATTTGCTGAGGCTTTGATGTATAAAAGGACAGGAATTTAAGTGCACACTTGTGCACACAGGATCTTTTTCTTCCAATATAACTTGTACACATTCTCTCTCCTCTCTCTCCTCTCTTCTCTCTCTCTCTCTCTCTCTCTCTCTCTCTCTCTCTCTCTCTCTCTCTCTCT
>NW_004949102.1:10142657-10164327 GCF_000317375.1 Microtus ochrogaster | reverse complement strand
TCTCTCTCTCTCTCTCTCTCTCTCTCTCTCTCTGTGTGTGTCTGAGATACTGAGACACCACAGACTAAGTAAGTGTCTCACCCGAGAAGAATAGCTCAAAGGAAAAGTGGATCAGACAGGCACAGCTTTTTTTTTTTTAAAAGGAAGGGAGTTTTGTAATCTGAAACACATGGATAGAAATGATCTTGGCTAGAAACTATCTTACTATGATCACAATCATAAAGAATTATAATATATTGGTACATCCCATAAATCATGGGATAGAAACCATAAACAATTTTATGACACACAGTATTGCAAAAATCCTCAAAGTTACATTTGTAATGATTTACAATTATATGATTATTAGTGTTGGTGCTATATTTTATTATTTATTATAATTACTTCAATAAAGCTAGTTCTTTCTGTATGATAATCTCCTTAAAAATTTACCACTATTTTGAGGCATGCATAGGAGTCCATGGCTCAGAATCATGCTTTAAAAAAAAAGGATAGGAAAATTACATTGAAATAACATAAAATTGGGCATAAAACCCATCAGCAAGAGGTATTTTTCAAGACTTGCATTATGCTGAAACTACAGAAAGTTAAGAAGAAATACAAGATTACTGTTTTTCTCAGTGAACCACAGTAAGACTTAAGAGTTATGGTGGACTATTTGGTCACAATGGGAATTATTTCCATCAACTGGTCTGACCTTAGAAATACTGGTTGGCTGGCACAGTTTTTCAGGAGAAAAAGAAGGCAGTTCAATGCCAATGTTAGAAGTCACGCCATTCTCAGTCTGGACACCTACTAAGACACCACTGAAGGGACACCAGGATACACTTCAGGAACCACAGCCCTCACTGTGATAAGATGGAATAAGGAAATAACCCATGCAAAACAGGTAGTCATCCGATGTCACACTCAAAAAGATGTTGTGAGTCAAAAGATCTTTATTTGTAAAGAAAGGATTTCAATGACAACAAAGTAACTTTGTGAAATACCAAAAGGACACCGAACCAATCACAAACCAATATAATTTTCAAACATATTTGGGCAATTTTGTATGTATCTAAAAGATATGCTCAAAATAGTGGTTTGTAAACCTCATTTGCAAAATTCTAAGTAAGAACTCACTACTGAAAGAAACCTTACTGGAAAATTCTAAAGGTATATGCTTTAGATTTCAGTTTATACCTTGCTCCCAGCCCCTAAAACATTTGCAACCACTCTCTGGAAAAGCAAGACAGTAAATTCTGACCTCAGTGTTGCGTGGCTCTCCCCAAACTAATGTACACAAAGCTGTCACCTAATATACACAAATGCTTACTGGGCTTAAGTGTAAAATCTGTCTTAACAGGCCAAGTCATTCTTCCATGACGTTCTTAACTTTTAACTTTTCTTTCTGGCCTGATATATATTTTAATACCCATGTACTAAATGCTCTAAAGCAATCAGTATACAGGACACTATGGCACATTACACCCATTAGTTGGAAATTTAACTGAAGATAAGGTAGTAACCATATTGTGAATTGGCTTATAGATTTCTTCTCTCAGGAAGCAGGAAATACAAGGTAAAACATTCACCATGACTTAATCTAAAATATGGGGTTGCTGGTGTCCTCCAAATCCCTTTACATATATCAGAACCTACTGGTCAAGAGTCAAGAGCAAACCTATTGGCCTTCACATGGCCATACCCAAGACTTTTGGGCAGAAAGGCCCTCCACACTCCCAGGAATTTTAGTCCATCACACACTGAAACAAGGTCAAACTATATATATTCAAAGATCTTAGAGGTGTGGGAAGGTGGGGGGTTGTCTAGACAGAATTTTGCATATTTAAAATGTTCTGTAGCTAGGGGGGAAAAGAAAAGGAAACTATTCTTGGAACAAACAAATATTTCTACATTCTTCTTGCTACATGCTGTTCCATTTTTGAAAAATCTATATGTGAAATGATGATTCCACTGAAAAAAGATAGTACCACTATAATTGTGCCCAATGAGCCCAAAATATTAAACTTTTATTTTTTAAGTAAGGTTTTCATCATTCCCCCATACAATGTGATATATATGATAATATATTATTTGTTATTCAGAAGAGTAAGAATTCTATACAAAACAAATGACTTCAATTGCCTTATAAATAAAACATGGATAAATGTCTAAGTAAGATAAATTAAAGGAATATTTGTATTTGATCATTCCATCATATTACTGTCTTTGTCTACAAGCTGAAGAAGCTATTGTTGTGTGTTTCCTGTAATTCATTATGGGTAATGTCTATAATGGAGAAAAATTACTACTAAGTTCTAAGTGGAACTCAAACAAATAACCCATATTAGGCACCGCCACAGGACTCAATGCACACTAACAGCACAAGTCTCACTAATGACGGCCAACACCTGTGCTGCAGAGCTTTGTTGCTGTGTTTCATTTAGAAGAACTTTTCCCAGGTTCATGAATTAAAAATCAAGCCATTAGAATGATTGCACGTTTATAGTAAACTTCATTTTTAACTCTTAAGGTTTACTAATAACAAAAAGGGAATATTAACTTTGAAGAAACATATTTACTGACTCTGGTTTTAATCAATAAGGGTCATGAGATAAGCTAATTACATCCAGTTTTAATTAAAGTGACCCTACTGGATTAATGTTATTTAGCTACCGAAATAGATGTATATGACAAGAAGGGAATACATCACAAATCATCAGTACACTGGGATGTGCCCCGGGGCGTCACTCTAATGGTATCTGCTTATTCCCATCATGGCTGAAATGCACTGGGGCATAAGGAACTTCAAAGTCCATAGAAATGATGTCAGCAGATACTCGCAGACTGCGTTTAGGGACATCTTTGTTTTTTAAAGTAAACTTAACAAATGTAGCAACAACTATCTGCAATGAGGAAACTTTCTTCCTATGTGTGATAGGCAGACTTATTTACAAGCATAAAATTTTGATTACCACAGACACAAAGGAATGAATCAAGCAAAGTCTCAGGATTTTTAAGGAAAATACTGTTTAAGTAAGTAGGGAAATTTGCTCAAGCCAATAAAAGTGAAAGTCTGGTTCATTTAAATACCGTTTTGAAAATGTGCAAACACTGTATGTTCACTGGACAGTTCCACACAGTCTCATTTTACCATGCAGCCTATGTAATGTGCATTTAAAGCCCTGAAGGGTCAATATCCCACACAACAGTCCTATTTTATACATCATCACCAACAGCAAGCAGCCGGCATGCAGAGCGTGTTCATACCACACTAGTGTAATCTCAAATACACAACTGACTGGCTTTTATGTCTAAATAGGACGAAGAACAAATGAAACTCAAAAACTTCCCACTAGTCATGCGTGTTGGTAGAAAGGAGAGAATACATAAAAGGGAGAAAGGGGAAAGGAGATTAGAGGGGGGAAGAGGGAAGCAGGAAAGGTCAATTAATGTAGGAGGCAAGAATTGTGAAAAATGCTTCAGCAAATGAGGGTAAAGAGAATTTAAAACAACAGCCAAAAATATATTAATGTTAGTTTACATAGAAATTTCTCATTATATGCATTATATATTGTGATTTCAAAAGCCATTTAATTTTTATTGAAGTATACAGTTCAAAATTTAAAATATTTTACAACGAAGCACTTATATGTGCTACGCTTGCATTATTATTTAACACAGGACTTCTCCCCAGTGTTTACAAGTCTGTTTATTCATCAACAAACAAGCTCATTGACTCCATTTCAGAATAGGGGAAAATAAGGGTCCCAGAATCCATCCATTCATATTTGGATAGTCATCAAGTTCTTTGCATGGGCTATTGTTCATAGGGAAAAAAAATTTTAAAAGCTAGGACCACAAACATGGGCACATATGCACACATACACACACATGCGCGCACACACAAAAACGCACATATGGAAACATAATACTCCCCAGTACATCAAAATTTTAAAATGATAAAGCTGTTATGAAATAATATGGAAAGCATGGGGATCTAAAACAGGTAAACTGGGAATGAGTCATACCTAATCCAGTTGTGGGCCAAAGTGGCCCAATGCGAAGCACTGATGAACAACCAAGACAATTGGTTGCTGTCCATAAACGGTTGATAAGGCAGAAGATGTTGCTGAAGAAAACACCTACAGGACTCACTGAACACAGGAGAAGTTGAAGTGATGCCTATGTGGAATCTCCAGCTGGGGGGTTGGGGAGGATTCCAGATCCATCCCTAGCAGCACCTCTTGAGCTGCCCTCTCCAAAATCCATCCTCAGTGCACCAAGTAGCATCCCCTACTACTTTGCCACGTGATACCTCGCCCACCCTCCTGAGGGTCATCCAGGACTGCTTTGCTCAGAGTAAACCTGGATTTATTAATTCTGCTTAATTACATCAGCAGTGGCAGATTTCCAATAATCAGGGATTTAAAACTTATCAATGTCTCCCTAGATCAATCACTCCTATAGACTAGTGTTCATGGTACTTGAAAGTACCCTTCAATCAACAATCATGGTATGCCAAAAATATGCATCATGGTCTGCCAAAAATATGCATCAGTGGGACAAACCTTGTAAGAATAACCAATCAAATCTCATTAGATTTAAAGCTCACTCCATGAGCTGGACCACATCCCTAACACCTCTCATGTTCTCAGGTCAAGAACATGAGATTAGATAAGTAAGAAGAAACTTAGGGAAAAACCAAATACTACTATTTTTCTTAAAAAAAAACCCAGCAATAAAGTAACTCCTAACAACACTCTGATATACTGATAGATCAGTGCTTTCCTCGGCCATCATCAGAGAAGCCTCCTCCTGCAGGAAATGGGAATAAATACAGACACAGTCTGACAATGTGCAGAGAGTAACAGACCTAGAACATCCAGACCAAAGTGGGATGTCTCCACCAAATCCCTCCCATCAAGGCGCAGGTAACTCTCAGGGAAGACTGTAAGAGCCAGAAAGGATGGAAGATATCAAAGAATCAAAGCCATGTAAGCACAATAAGACTGAGGCACACATGCAGCACACTGTGACAGTGTACACAAGGTCCACACAGGTCTGCGCCAGATGGGGTCTCCAGCACTAAGAGGAAAGGTGGACACATGCCCCCTTCTCTAACTCAGAAGCTATCTCCAGCTGATAACCACTGACAAATGAAAAATTATAGTTTTCTCCAATGGAGTCTTACTAGAGATGCAAACCACTCTTAAGGGTGTGCCCCATGCAAAGTAGTAGATGGGCAGAACAAATCAATAGCATCTTTGGAGGTTTTTTGTCTCATGTTTTGTTATTGCTTGCTGGCTTTCTTCCTCCACCCCCACCCCCACCCCCACCCCTGTTCCTTCTCCTTTCAGATCCTGTGCATTTTATGTTTGAAAGTTTTGTCTTTTTATTGGATTCTTGCTTGTGCAGACATGTGTTTCTTCATCTATATGTTTCCTCTACTTTTTCTTTGGCTCTTTTTCTTGTTTGCTTTGTCCTATCTGATTTGTTTGTTTTTGTGTTTATCTTGATGCATTTTAATTTATTGTTGTTGTTGTTGTTGTTGTTCTGGTGCCTGTTGGTTTTTTAAGGAGAGACAAAAAGGGTGTGGATCCTAAAGGGAGGAGAAGTTGAGAGGCTCTCAGAAAAGTTTGGGGAGGGGGAAACTAATCAGAATATATTATATGAAAAAAAAAACCCTATTTTCAATAAGAGAAAAAAATTATGAAAGCTTGTATTTGAGAATGTAACTTTTGAGAGTTACGTTCATTACAAATTTATTCAATTTAATTTTTTACTATTAATTTTAAAAGTTTGAATTATGATAGGTTGGAGATTTCTGTGCATCAATGCTAAGTTCTCATCTTTTCTGACTTGTTTACTTGGGAGGTGAGGTATTGAAACTCTGCTGCATAGCCTCCCTACTGGGGGATTACAGTCAAGCAGCACCATGTGTCAGACTTCTTCTCAAAAGATTTTTCATTAGTCTCAAATACAAAGTATGTGTATAACAAACATATGAAACATGCTTATGCTTACTTTCAAATTTTGCAGTTTTAGTCTACCTTAATATTTTAACCATCTGTAATTTGTCACAGGAAATGGGATGATCTGGTAGATTTATTTGCAAATTGTTGTTGCAGAAATTCTAACAAAAGCAATTAGGTCCTGAAGCCTGGACGTGTATCTCTTTCCTCTGATACCATCATTTACTTCCCCTAGGACTTCAGGAATAGCTGTCTACTAACAGTGGTGTCCTACAGACACCCAAGTTCTCTAAACTAGACTCTCATGAATCTCCTGAAAAATCACTCTATTTCCTATGACAACATCTCATGAATTCCCTTTCTACCTTACTATTTTTCTTCTTTATGATTACTGCTTTTAATAATTTTTCTCAAAGTTTGCTCTATGTATTGGATTTATATCTTTAAGGTTGTGCTCCCTAAATTCATGCCGTGATTTTTATTTATGATAAGTATGTCCTCTTGTTATATTCATAAAACATCTAAATCAATATCTAATATTTTGTAAACCCTTAATGAAATATTTATTCACCTATACTTTCTCTTTACTTTAACATTTAAGTAGTTGCTACTTTTTTTTATAGTACTGTGAGTAATGATGCTAACTAAAAGTGTGGAGACATGTTAGAGTCCCTACCGAAAATTCTTTGGAGTTGCAACAGGCACAACTTTGTCTAAAGCTTATTTTTATATATTTCATATAATTTCCAAGATGGAAATCTAAAAGTATTCTAAGAGAAAAAAGAAAATAATAGGAGGCATGAATAATTTAAAACCTTTTATCTGATGTGTTGGTTGACAGAAGTTTCTGTCCCACCAGGTCCCGAGCCATCTGTCCCAAAGAAACATACCTTCTACATTAGTTATAAACTGGTTGGCCTATTAGCTCAGGCTTCTTATTAACTAATTCTTGTCTGTGTTAGCCATGTGGCTACCTGTTATCAGCAAGACTTTCTCATATTGCTTCTTCTGTGTCTGGGTGATGAGGGCAGACTGTGCCTTTCCTCTTCCAAACATTCTCTTGTTCTGGTTGCCCTGCCTATACTTCCTGCATGGCTAGTGTCTAATCAGCATTTTTATCAAAGCAATATCACTGACAAATCTTTAAAGGATACAAGACCACTGTCTAATAGCACTGATGCTATAAGAAAAAAAAAGTCAACCTTCTTATCATCTTGTAAGCATTCGACTTTTCTCTACAATTCTATAGTGCTTCCCATCTAGACAAAGAGGATATTTCCCTGCTTTTCAACCCTTAGGAAATGTGATACTAGATTGGCACAGAAGCACAGTAAGCACAGGGGATGTGATCTTATGTGAATGGGTCCTAGATAATCTCATGAATAATGGCAGGACCTGAAAAAGAAGATCTCAGTCATACTAGATGACTCAACCCTAACAGAGCTGTTCAAATCCAGAAAAGCAGACAGGCAATAATAGGAAATGAACAATAATAAATATTTGATGTTCAGTGGTTTTTTGGAGTAGCTTACTATACAATAACACCAAAGCAATATGTGCATATGCATAGTTAAATTAAACATCATTTTTAGTTTGATTTTAAAATGGTTTAAAGATTCAAAGTTCTAACATGGAGGTTAAGGAAAAATGACAAAAACTATGAACTGATGTAATATTCTCAAACCATTAATACCTTGGCTTGATTTTCCCTCCTTTTCAAATTTAACACTTCTAATCTAAGATTGTCTGGAAATACCTTAGTAACTTCTGCTTCCCTATGCTACAAATTCTAAGTTCCCTTTGGTGGCTGTTCTTTTCTGTCAGCTTGACTACATCTTGAATGAACTACAATCAAGAAATGGAGGGCACAATTTGGTGTGTGAAGTCCTTCTGTCTATGTGTTGCTTTTATTGGTTAATGAATAAAGCTATTTTGGCCAGTGGCTTAGTCGAATAGGGCAAGGTGGGAATTCCAAGCAAATAGAGGAGAGAGTAGGCAGAGTCAAGGGGATGCCATGTAGCCTCCTCAGGAGACAAATGTGCCAGAACCTTGCCAGTACACCACGAGCCTCATGGTAAAATATAAAATGATGAAAATGAGTTAATTTAAGATATAAGAGTTAGCCAGAAATACTATTAATAATATTAAGCTATTGGTCAAACAGTATTGCAACTAATATAGTTTCTGTGTGGTTATTTCAGGTCTGGGAGACTGGAAATGAACTAGCAGCCTCTGTCAACAAAGTTGTGAGATATTTTGCTTAGTTTGAAGTGGATGAATCAACTTCCAGCCTGGACCTTGAAGCGGCAGGACACTAATCTGGGCCACACCTTTTACTGGAAGTCTATATAAGGACATAGAAGAAAATGCTTTTGCTGTTTGCCTTCTTGACCTTGCCTTGATAGTAGCATATTCATGCATTCCTTCACTGGCATGAATACTGACCGGCTAAGACATCCAACCTTGGGGACTGAGCAATTATTGAATTCTTGGACTTTCTGTTCACAGAAAGTCATTATTGGAATAACTGGATGGCAGCATGTAAGTCATTCCAATAAATTCTGTGGGGGGGGGAGTGCGGTATGTATACGTATATGGCATATATATGGTATATGTGTATGTTATGTTACTCTAGAGAAGCCCAACAAATACATCCCCCCTCTAAGAAATTGCAAACATGTTCCAAAGTTTATAACCCATTTGTACAAACATAGTAATCATCAATTAAATGGGCAGAACTCCTGACTCTATGAAGATCACATATGTACTTTTTAGCCCAAACCACATCAATTTGGGGAGTTGTAGTAGATCCTGTATCCCATTGTTCATGAGAATAGAATTACATTTCAGATAGAAATAATGAAGTAAGGTGCATTTTGTGCAAATGGTGTATTTGTATATTAACTACTTATGATGCTATCCCCATCACAAAGGGACACTTTACACATTAGCAGAACAAGGAGTATGCAACTCACTTTGAAATCAAGGACCCAAAGAAAAAAAATGACTTAAATAAATTATTTCTAAGGTGAATACCTCAAACTATGGGAAAAATGAGGAACTGGTATATCAGATTTCACACACACCCAAATTAAATATAAAGCTACCATGTCACTTAGCAGCTCTACTTGAAAGCTGTATACAAGCATAATAAAAACTGTATGTACATAAAAAATTGAGAGTTTACATCATATCATAGCCAAAACTAAAAACAACATAATGCTCATCAATTTATGAATGATAAAACAATCTGTCCATATAACAGAATATTATCCATCTTTGAAAAGCAAGAAAGTATCATTAAATACTATCATATGCAAATTTTTTGAAGTTTGTGAAAGACAGAACTCTCAAGATCTCATACTGTAGGATTTTATTACGTGAAATGTCCAGACAAGGTAAGTCTACAAAGACAAAACAGATTATGGCCATGTGGGATTTCAGCACTTGTGAGGTAATAGGGAATTACTACTAAATGGCTTCAGGGTTCTTTTAGAGATTAATTAAAATGATTCAGTAACAATGTGGGAATCATAATGATACAACTCAGTGACTATCTTTAAAAACATTAAATAATATAAGGTGTGTATGGACTATCTCAATGTAATTGGGTATTGGCAGGGGGTAAATAAAGTAAGGTAAGAAACCAATACAAAAAGTCCCTCTGACTTTTGTGATATTTAGATAGATGCTGAGACTGATAGTAATTAAAAGAGCAAATACTAAAGGTCTGAGATGCAGTTAAAGAAGTGATAGATTCAGAGACTTCTACTAGAGCAGGCCAGAGGCAGTAACCTCCGTGGGACCCAAGCCAGGGACCTCCCTGAGAGCAGGCCGAAGCCAGGAACATCTACAGGAATAGGTCTGAGCCAGCGACCTCTGACCTCCACTGGAACAGTCCCAAGGCAAGGACCTCCACAAGGGCAGGTACAAGGGAGCCACCACTGAGGAAACAGGCCTGAGCAGGAGACCTATGCAGGACTGGGCATGAATCAGTACCTCAAGGGGAGCAGGACATGCCAGCAACCTCTGCTGGAGCAGGGCCAAAGCAGCAACCTCAGCAGGGGCAGCCTCAAGCAAGCAACCTCAATGAGAGCAGGCCCAAATAACCTCTGGGATTGCAGAGCAACCCCTGGGAGCACTAAGCAAACTCCTGGAATACCAAGTGACCTCCAAGGTAACTGGAGCCACGGCCCAGGTGTACACTGAAGAGCAACCATCTGAGACTTGGATTCACTGGGACCTGGAAGATTGATTACTAGAGACACTTATCAGAGGAAAAGATGGGTAGACAAGGCAAGAACACACTCAACACCACAAAGAGCAAAGAGACACAAATAATGAGTGGCCCTACAACAGCAAAACTTGAATAACCAAATATAAATGAAGCAGAAGAAAATGACTAAAAAAATAACTATAGGAGAAAGTTTGAAGACCTTAAAGAGGAAATGAAAAATTCCCTCAAGTAATGGAAGAAAAGGCAAAAAAATGGAAGAAATCAATAAATCCCTTAAAGAAAACCAAGAAAAAGTGATCAAACAGATGAAAGAAACTATTCAAAACCTGAAAGCCAAAATAGAAACAATAAAGAAATCAGAAACCGGGGGAATTATAGAAGCAGAAATTATGAAAAAACAATCAGAAATTACAAATGCAATTATAAACAGCAGAATACAAGAAATGAAAGAGAGACTCTTAAGTGCTGAAGACACAATAGAGAAAAAAGACTCATTGGAAAAAGAAAACATTAAATCTAACAAAAGATTAACATAAAATGTCTATGAAATATGGGACACCAGGAAAAGACCAAAACTAAGAATAATAGGGATAGAAACAGAAGTCAAACTCAAAAGCATAGAAAATCTATTCAAGAAAATCATAGAAGAAAACTTTCCCAACCAAAATAAAGATATGCCTAGTAGATAAAAGAATCATACAGAACACCAAACAGATCGATCAAAAAAAAAGTCCCCTCGCCACATAATAATAAAAGCACTAAACATACAGAATAAAGAAAGAATGCTAAAAGCAATAAAGGAAATAAGCAAAGTAACATATAAAGGCAGACCTATCAGAATTACACCTGACTTCTCAATGGAAACAATGAAAACCAGAAGGTCTGGTAAAGTGCTATGCAGACATTAAGAGACCATGGATGCCAGCCCAGACTATTATACCAAGGCAAAACTTTCAATCTCCATAGATAGACAAAACAAGATATTTCATGACAGAACCAGATTTAACCAATACCTAGTCACAAACCCAGCCCTACACAAAATACTAGAAGGGAAACTCCAACCCAAGGAAGTGGGCTACATCCACAGAAACAGAGACAATAGATGATCTTAGAGCAGCAAATCCCAAAGGAGGTAAAAACACAATGACATCACTAACAATGAAAATTAAAATAACAGAAACTAGCAACCACTGGTCATTAATATCCCTTAATATAAATAGACTCAACTCACCTATAAAAAGACAGAGGCTAACAGACTGGATAAGAAAACAGAATCCATCCTTCTGCTGCATACTAGAAGTACACCTCAGAGGTTGGAGAGATGGCTCAAAGGCTGAGAGCACTGGCTGCTCTTCCAGAGGTATGGAGTTCAATTCCCAGCAACCACATGGTGGCTCACAAACATCTGTAATGAGATCTAGTGTCCTCTTCTTGCCGGTAGGCATACATGCAGACAGAACAGTATATACATACTAAATAAAAAAATCTTTAAAAAAAAAAAAAAGGAAACATACCTCAACCTCAAAGACAGACATGGCCTCAGAGTAAAGGGGTGCCCCAAATACAAGGGCACCTTCATATGTAAAAGAAACACTTCTAAAGTTTAATCTATAAAAAAGTTATGTTTGAAATATTCTGTTGAAGAAGACTAAAATACATAAACATCTAGAAAATGTTTCTAGAAAATATAGAAAAACTTTGATGGAATAACATTAGAAAGATGCTGAATATTTCATAGTTTTCGTCTTCTATCTCTGAATATGAGAATTATCAAATTTAATGTACTAGAGGCTTAAAAGAGTGACTCCCAAGTCATGTGACTTGTCAGACAATGTTAAAGGATCTCAGTTTAAGTTAACTCACTTCCCCTTTATCCAGCCCTTGAAACCCCCTTCAGGGCAGGCATGTCCTTGCCCCGACCCCCTTTCCATTTCCTAGCGTCCTTCTGAGATCTTTATTCAGTATCTTTTTTCACAGAGTTTTAGAACCTACTAAAGTTTTGTTTGATACTGAATTGATGACGTACTGTAAATGACCGTGAAAGGTCAAAGAAAGGTTGCTAAAATTGAATAGACCAAATAAAGCCTGGAATTAATACTAACACTAAAATACAACTAAACAGCTGGTGGAAACATGATAAGTGGTGAAAACATTTTATTACAGTCAAGGTATGCCTTGTAAGCATCTAAACTCTTGATTCAAAATTAGTCTGAAATCTCTGTTGAATAAGAGTTTAGAAACTAGTCGTTCACTCCTTATACTAAACATTCTTCAAATCCAGTTTTGTGATTCATAAATAAAACTCAAATGAAGGAGACCTGCACATACATCCAATTATAGAGCTTGGTGATTGTTAATTTGTTACTATAGCTGCAACTTTTATGTCATTTGTTGGGGAATGTATCTTCTCAAATTGCTGCTGGCCGAGGGGAAAGGTGTACTGTTGATGATCTGTTAATGTGCATGCATAATTCTATTAGATTCAATATTCTCCAGGGAAATTGGATACTTTTTAAGGTAGTGTTAAGAAAGAAGCAAAATAGTCAGAGGCAGCACGCTTACCCTGACTATCACTGTCTTCCTTCATTTTACTCTAAGATTTATTGTACAGATCTCAAAGTGAGTTCCCTGGATCAGGGAAGCAGCTTCACAAAGCAGCTAGAAATGCTAATTCACAGACACACAAAGGAAAAGAATACAAGCAATGGGACCTAGAGGTCTGGATTTTAATGAGCTTTGTAGGTTCCTTCTAAAGTTAAAGAATGGTGTCTCAGCACATATTTTGAATTTCATCTCTTTTCCTGGATAGTAATCAAAGGTATATTCTTATCAAGATGGAGAATTCTGAAATTGTAAAATGTTTACAATTATAAACTGATAGGGTATCATAAGTTACGTCAAGGATGAAAGGAAACAGACATGAACCTAGACTTTTACAAATAATGCACTCTGATTAATGTTTTTGGAAAGTAAGGACTCTACCAAATTTCAAATAGGATTATCTTGCTAACCCCTTCTAGATATATAGTGTTAAGGAATACCCACAAATTTGCTATAACATTTTTAAAATAATGTATTTATTTTTATTTTATGTGCATTGGTGTTTCACCTGCATGTATGTCTGTTTAAGGGTTTCAAATCTTGGAGTTATAGACAGTTGTTAGCTGCCATTCTGGTGCCGACAATTGAACCCAGGTCTGTTGGAAGAGCCATCAGTGCTGCTCATAACTGATGAGTCATCTCTCCAGCCCTTGCTGTAACATTTTTAAAATAGCACAATTGAAGAATCCAAACATAAAAATGAGGAACTTAATCAACATCATATACAGCTTCCAGAAGACTGGGACACTCCTCATTTGCAAATTCTCATAGCATTTGCCTCTGAGACACGTGTACCTACATTTATGCAATACTTACACGTTTGGCTCCAAGTACTTTAGACAGTAGCTTTTGCTTTGTTTTGTTGTTTTCTGAGATGGAATCTCATATACCCTACAGTGGCCCTGTACTTACTAGGCAGTGGATGTTGGCTTTGTATTTCAGTGCCTACTATCTCTACCTCCATATTGCCAGTACCACAGGTATGCACCATCATGTCCAGTGGAAAAATAAAGTTTTAAAACCACTGGACTAGATTATCTCAAAAGATATTTTCTGGTTCTGTTATTATTCTAATAACAACACTGATACCATAGACTTTTAAATAAAACATAAATCTATCAGGCATCAGTAGCAAGAAATATATTCAAAATGTATTTAGATATTCTAAAACATAGTCTGTCATTGACTACATAAATAACACATCAATAAGTCAGTTACTCTAGAAATAGTAATTTAAATAGATATTTAAAAAAAATATCTTAAGCCAGGATACATGTCTTTTTTTTTTTAAGATTTATTTATTTATTATGTACACAGTGTTCAGCCTCCATGTATGCCCGCACGCCAGAAGAGGGCACCAGATCTCATTACAGATGTTTGTGAGCCACCATGTGGTTGCTGGGAATTGAACTCAGGACCTCTGGAAGAGCAGTAGGTACTCTTAACCTCTGAGCCATCTCTCCAGCCCCCAATACATGTCTTTAATTCCAGTACTCAGAAGGAAGAAACAGAAAGATCTGAGTCAGAATAGCTAGGGCTACTGAGGGACCCTGTCTCAGAAAACAAAAACAATGAACAAAAAAAACCTTAAAATATTTCTTGAGCATGTGTTCCATTTTTCCATTTTAAAGACATGTGGGTGATGTGGGAGTGTCATATATCTGTTGATTTCATTGGTTAAGCAATAAAGAAACTGCTTGGCCCTCATAGGTTAAAACATAGGTGGGCGGAGAAAACAGGACAGAAGGCTGGGAGAAAGAAACTGAGTCAGGGAGTCGCCATGACTCTCCCACTCCAGGCAGACACAGGTTAAGATCATTCCTGGTAAGCCAGCTCGTGGGTTACACAGATTATAAGAAATGGGCTAGTCCAGGTGCGAGAGTTAGCCAAGAAAAGGCTAGATATAATGGGCCAAGCAGTGTTTAAAAGAATAAAGTTTCCTTGTAATTATTTCAGGTAGAGCTAGCTATGTGGGCGGCCGGGTGCCGGGACGCAGCCCGCCGCTCCTATTTCTACATGTGGGTAAAGTTGTTCATTTGAAAACACTTACATATTCCACTGACGTTATCAAGAGGAAATAGTTTCTACATCAAGTGTTACATGCTGCTGACAGACACCAACTTCACAATGATGGATCAAGAGACCTCAGCAATTGTTAACACAATTAAACTGAAAAAAATTACAAAATCATAGCAATTAAAGTACCCACAAAGGAATGTGGAAAGTCAGGAAAAGTACTTAGCACTTCTAACCATATGTTTTTAAAGGAAATACAGCTACAAAACATCAAACTTTTCATATTATACGGTCAAGCAATTAGAGGGAAATTTAAAAATACTACCATAGCTGAGTCTTAGCAAACCCTTGAGTCAGAATAAAAATGGGCTCTCTCACTCTTTTCCTAGGTAGGGGCAAGCTTAGAGAAACTGGCAGAAGATGCAGACAGATATTCTTGGCGTTGCTTTAGAAAAGTTTGTATAGTTCTGGTTCATTTCATATCAGCAAAACAAAATATTTCCACTTATTATTTGGTAATGGCTGCAAAAGTATACAATTCTAATCCAGGAGCTGACATTCAATATCAGACTTCAAAACCATAAAAATAAACTGGAATTTTGTACATAAGACATGCAGAAAGAAGGGTGAAGCTATCAAAACTGGCAGGTGAGTACAGAAAGAAAGAGAAAATTGTGGCTGTGAACTCTGGAAACAGAATGCATTTGTGAAATTAATTAAAATCTGGTGTGGATGGTTCTGACACAAGTGTCTGCCTGCCTGCCCTTCCCCTGGAGAGATGTTAGACACTCCCCAGATCTGTACTGCCTTCGGGCAAGTAGTGGCTGTTTCCATAAGTTTATTCAATCTAATTAGTCTTAAATTTTTCTATTTAATTACTACTGTAACACCTCAACAACTCCACATCACCACACACTGTTCATCTATTCCAAACACGGTGTAAATCTCTCCCAACCTATTGCTCTGAACTCTAGAGTCTTAACCTCAATTGTCCTAAAAACTTACCATGTGCTCACAAATATCTAATACCATCAATTACACTGATCAGATACCTAAGAAAATGAGTTTATTTAACCTGACGCTGTCTTCATTAGAGGAGGATGCCCTGTCTACTCAAGGATTTCAATCACAACTTAAAATTTCAGGAGTTCATGTAGGCAAATTCCATCAAATATAATGGTAAAATAGCAAGATCTATACAGATTTACATAATCACAAGCATACATGAGTCTATCACTACTGAATGTAAATTATATGAACCTGAAAAATGAAAGCATTCCTTTCTACTCAACACTAGCATGTTTTGGTAGAGTCTTCATCCACATCAACCATCCATCACCATATACACTACACAAATAGCACAAAAGACAAAGTAGAGAGCCACCAGGACAGCACTCAACACCATAACCACTGGGGCTAATTACTAAATATAAGCCTTTTAAATCAAATCAAGTTTCTTAATTAATTAATAGACTAAGCTATGAAAATCTGTAGTTTAAAAAAAAACTTCATATTAAGGAAAAAAGCTTAGACTAGCCTGGCTTTCGTACTTCACTAAATAACAAATTATTCTTTCTTTAAAATTGATTCATATTTAATTATCCCACCATTTTGATTAAATTTCCTGAACTTTAATAAACCCCATTATTTCTACGTACCTTTAATAGTAATAACCAAATGTTAGTAACTTTTTAAATTGATCTAATTTTATTTTTTATTTAAGTTGTCTTGCTGTTTTCTTCTACAGTTAATAACATTCAATGTAGAAAATGAAATTTGGATATGTTTGTGTATCTTTAGACATGTACAAATAATGAAAGTATTTTTGCATGCCTAATGAAAGCAATACAATTCCCTCTTATCCACAAACCTGCCCATGCAGAGGGGTATCACAAGCTCCCAGAAGGTGGATATTCTGGCACAAATACACAAATATTAAAAATCTCTAATACAACTATTTAAGTGCTCTCTCTCTCCTTCCCTCCCTCCTTCCCCCACCTCATGTATGTGCTATAGAAGTGGAAATGTACTACCCTTATGTAACAGAGAAAACAGCTATAACTGCAAAACTATACATACTTTAAACAAATACTTTATTGACACTAAAAAGCACGTATTCATCAACATTTCCAAACATGAGCACTGAGTATGATATCTATATATCCAATAATGTCTACTTTTTGGCCTCCGACTGGCAGCTCTTCTTCCCCAAGACTAAACAACAGCCAATTTTCAACTAGACAGTGTTAGGTACTTTTCATCAACAAAAGGCAAGAACTGAGCAAGGATGGCACACAAAGCTGAGAATAGTGGAATTTCAAAAATGATAGATGATATCAACAAATCATATTCCTAAACCAGAGATGTGTGAGGGAGAAAACTGCAGCAGCAGAAATCTCTGACTGTATAAAATCTGTATGTCTCTCTTCTACTCATGGTCAGCATGATCTAGAATATGCTTACAAAGTTGGTTTTTAAAGAACAGCTGCAGCTGACAATAGTTCATTGTTTAAATAGAGAAAACAAGGTAAAGATAACAACAGATAACTCAAATTCACTAATGGTCATCCCCTTCCCTACCCAGACCAAGGGATATTTCTTTACTGGTGCTTCAACATAGACAGAATGACAGTGGTGTGCCTGAGATAACTCAGCAAGCAATCCATAAGAGCACACACAACCAGTGCACTAAATGTGCTGTATACTTGCAAACTATTTACAGAGGATGAGCACCATGGTAAATATGAAGACAGAGAAGTGAAGAGATGGTTGAGTACCAAAACCACAAACAAGGAACTAGGTTTCTTTGAGGACCTCAGAATCTAATGATTAAGGAGACTTATAAGTTTTAACTAGCACACTCTGCTAAGACAAAAGATGCATTGTTCTTCTATTTCCCAACTAAAATTAGAACTCTAAATTAAGAAGACAGAAGGTAACAAATATTTTTTAGAAAAAAAATGAATTTTCATTATAGCACACCTCTCTAAGACAAAACAATGTACTAACTATAGAAGTTATCTAAGTTTGCAGCAGGTCTGAAGCCACCTTACTCTTTATTTCTGGCACCTAGCTTAACAAAGGTCACTTATCAATAAGTGGTAATCTACGGCCTAACATAACTCACTGCTTAAACTATGGCTCACTTAATAAGGGATTTGAAATAATTAAAAAACCAACAATGAAATGAATGGATCTTTAAACTAACAAGCCATCATTTAGAAAACAAGCACCATTTTCTAATGGGGAAAACAGGCTTTCCTCCAGTGCATACAAAGATTTCAGAGATTTGTGCAGGTATTCAATACCAAAAGAAACTTATGAAAGGAAGATTAAATAATAAGTAATAATGAAGGGACAAAAACCATTGGTTTCCATCTGACCGTTATCTGAACAAACATTTACAACAGACACTCTGCACACTGAAGAACCAGACCTTTCAAGCCCCTGCACTTTCATTTTTTTGTCTTTGCCCTCTTCTGAATTTTATATGGCCTGAATAGCAATCTCAGAATCAAAATCAAAGATCTTTTTTTAAGATATAATTTCACACTCCCCCCACTCCCGCTTTGCTGTCAAGTGTCTGACCCTGGTTTGATAATCTCATTTCCTGAGAATCAAAAAGCTGGAAATTTAAGCTTCCTAGAGTGCTAATTGCGGCCCTGCTCCACTGCTAATCAAAAAATTGGATGTTTTGCATGAAAATGCTTCTCTAATTAATTCTCAGTCATAAATCGCCCTGGTTTTAATAACCCCTCCTTGATTGGATAGCCTTTGAAGAGACGGTGCAGCTAATCCACTAAACTAGAGAAACACATGCAGAGGAAATAATAAGTGGGCTTACAAGGTAGGAACTAGACGATTGCATTAATACTGTCAAGCCAAAAAAGGTGAGTCTTTTTTTCAGGACTTTCATGCCTTACCCCCAACCCAGGAAGACAAACCACAAAACTAGAAATCATGAACAAAGGCATCTGTCAAAGAGGTCATGCACCAACATCAGATCTCCTCACCCTCCTTCCATAAAATAGCTATTCCTAGCATTTTAAAAAGGGGTTTCCCTGATACTTTCCCCCTAGAAAGCAGACAACAGGCAGCGTCCACATGTCACACTATTTTTTAATAAGGTAACGTTTGTGCTTCCCTTCCATCTGCTGCTGACTGACGATATATTATCATACATATCTAAGAGGTGCTGAACTGAATTTTCATTACCCAAAATGTCAAGACTCATTTTTGTCATCAGAGAACACAGCTGGTCTACACCAGCAGCCCTTTCGTTAATTCAAATGAAACAAGTCACCTATACATAACTTCATTTTCCTTGGATTGGGGCTTACATTCTGTAATTTTAATCTGCTGCATGTCAGTGTGCCAGTTACTGCCGTGGTGGCGCTCAAATATGGAAAGCCTTAATTAGCAGCACTTACATGAGCCCCGTGGTTACTGCAGACTAACAACTGCAAGTTTAGTTTACTTTTCTGGTAGGACTTCCTCGGGACAATCCCATAAACTTTCAGAAGATTCTAGAACTTGATGAATACACAGGAATAATGTTTTAACAAGCACTATTTTAACATATAAGTAAATTCATATGTAGTTTTTCCAGAGGCTTATATTACAGATACATATGTTTATACTATATTTTAAAAATTTAAAGGTGTATTCAGTTTATTCCAAAAAAATGACACAAAATTAAAGTTCTGAGATTATACAAGACAAAATAAAACATTAGTAGTCAATTCTAATTTGGAAATAGAGTACTCAAATTGACATTTCTACAGTCTCATACATCAGTATGAGTTACATTAAAAATGGACACACTACCACAATGATACCACTAGATACTCAACTTGAATGTCTCAAATGGAAAAGACTGACAGTATCAATTTTGGCATACACTTGAGGTAGGAATATAAAATGCACTTACTTTGGAAAACTGGCAGTTTCTTTAAAAGTTAAGCAAAAGTAATGACACGTACACCCAGCAACCCCACTTCTATGCATTCCTAATGAATGTAAAAAAGCTTGTCCCACACAAAGGTTTGTGACATACCAGGGTCGCGAACCTGAGGACAGAATCAATGTGCACCAACAACTGAATGGACACAGTACGTAGCATATGCACACAACAGAGACTCCTCATGAGAGAAACAAACACTAAGTCACAGTATTCAGGGGAAAGTCATTAGATGGAAGAGAGAAGCCTGTCTCACAATCATAGATAGATGACTTCACTCCATCTAGAAATGTCATGCTAACCTACTGTGACAAAAAGCATTTCAGCACTTACTAAAGGCTTGAGAAGAGAGAGATAGAGACCCTCTAAGGTCACAGGGAAATTCTATTGATAAAAATGTTCTGCCATTTGATGGTGAGATGGCTTGCAGAGGTGGATTTCTTAAACTCAATACCTGATTATATATTAGCACCTCAGGGCAAAAATTGCACAGGCATATCAAATTCACGTTATTTTCTAGCCTCTGAACAAGAAATCCACAAGAGAAGAACACTGTCACATACTGGTCACATATTGTGACTTTGGTGAAATCTCTATAAGCCATGTTTTTTTCTTAGCTATGAAAATGAGATAAGGCTTATTTTACAAAATATTATGAGAGTAAAATAATTAAATATGTACTCAAAATCTCATCTCTGTAATTTTATACTTCTTTCACAATATAACAGTTGTCTTCATCTTGCTCCTTAATATAATTTAATCTGATATATTTATAAATCTCAACAAATATTACTGGCAAATGAGGGGAGAAGACTGAAGGTTCTGATTACCCTAGCCATTTAATATGTAATGCTGAATTTCTCACATGTGAAATGTCAATTTATCAGAGGTGTCTAATATACTAGATGTTCAGTATATACAATGAACTTACGGATATGGCCCTAAAATACATGAAATATAAGTAATAAAACACATTTTAAACAAATAAATTCAAGTAACTAATTGAATAGGGATTACTACAATGGAAGCTAATCTAGTATGGAGAGCTGGCTCTCATCATCACTTTATGTAATGATAATAAAAGAGGATACTACATGTCAGATTTGGAAGGTCACTGAATGGCATATGGTAAATTAGTCAAAATGTAAGGTTCCTGGGTGCTGGAAAGATGGCTCAATAGGAAAAAGTTCTTCATGTTCTTACAGGGGACTAAAATTCGGTTCCGAGAACTCACTTCAGCACTTCACAACAGGCTGTAAATCTACCTGAAGGGGATCCAACACCATCTTTTGACCTCCCTAGCCACCAGCACTACAGACAGACACATAATTAAAGTGACTAGAATGAGGCAACAGTGCCCACTTCTGAGTAAATGCAGCCCCCTCTCTTCAACAAAGCAACTTATTGTAGTTCATAGAGACAACTACAAAGATTTACAGCTAGTCAAGATGGAAAGAATAAATGACCAGCTCCAACTGGGCACACCACAACTGTATATCAAAGACTTGAGAAACAGAGTAGAAGAGGAGCCAAAAGACTCTATGAAACAGAAGTCCATCTCTTTTGAAGGACAGCTGCAAGAGAGTCTGCTAAACATGACAGGAAAGATATATTTATAAACACTCAACAACATGCCTGCCTGCATAAGGCCACACCAGTTAATATGTCAATGTGGATGGGGAAACTATTCAAAGGCCCCAATCCTTGATGAATACCTACAGGCAGTCAATAGCTGCTGAGTGAGGGACAATCAGTCTTCTACAGGACAAGACCTTTGATATATCGCCGAATCTTTACTATTTAGCCCTAAAGGCATATACATAAAGGCAAGAATAACTGGACTAGGTAAGGGGTAGGTGTGTGTGTGTGTGTGTGTGTGTGTGTGTGTGTGTGTGTGTG
>NW_004949102.1:10135864-10142557 GCF_000317375.1 Microtus ochrogaster | reverse complement strand
AGGGAGAGGGACAGGGAGAGAGGGAGAGGGAGAGAGGGAGAGGGACAGGGAGAGGGACAGGGAGACAGACAGAGACAGAGAAAGAGACACTGCTCCCAGTGTAGGAAGGATATTTAACAGTGAAAATTATAGAAGAGAACATGAATTCAAGAAGGTCATACTTTTCCTCCTTAAAGTAAAAGAAATCTTTACAAACATCCTCACGAACTGTTTGGGGTCCCCAAGGGAAGGACTGCATAGTATCAAGACTAAGTGGTGTGGTGGTTTCCTACAAAAAGATAACACAACATACTACTGTGCATTCAGAGCTTAGAACAACACAATTCTAGTCCTGAGCCTCACTCCTGAATGAAGGTCTCATAAACATTACTTCATAAGTCATTGGTTTCTGCTTCTTGTCTCTTTAGCAGCTTTCCTGATAAGGATGTGGCTGAAGAGTGACTGTACTGAAACATGAAAATGACAACACTATGGAAGTTTAAAAAGGAAGACCTGAAGTCCCTTCTTATCTGGGTTCCATCTAAACAGAGCCTGAGTGGAAAAGGCCCAAGAAAAACAAATGAAAAAGACAGAGACTCTAACTGGCTATGCACCATACATCAAGCATCTGGATGCATGGAGGCTCCTTCCTTAGCCACGAGCCACTTCTATTCTTGAGTAATATTCATTCATTCATTTCTTAACAGGTTGCCTCTGTTTCATGTTACCATGGTGCAATCCTCTGCCCTGAAACATAAAAGTTTGGGACTGGGCATCCTCTAAATAAATACAGATCTGAGCATGCTCTCCTTGATACTCTGGCTCTCTCGTGGTTTCTCACTGCCACAGCTAACATAAAGCATGACTTTTCCTCCCTCCTCCTAGAGGATACTAGAATTTACAGCTTGCTTATACTGTTGTTTTCTTTCTAAACTCTAATAAAACTGTGCTGGAGCTTCATTCAGAATCCTTTGAAAAATTCTTTTATTAACAAAACTGACTATGAAACTAAAACTGAAACCTCAATTTTCCCTAGTAACAAAATCAGAGATATGAAAGTTATTCATTTATTTAATTCTGAATTTTATTTATTTAATTATGAATCACATTGAAATGCACAGACACATACTATTGCTATATAATGTAAGATAATCATATGACTGACCATTTATCACAGTTACAAATTCCCATCACCACAGGGGAAGGAATTTTAAAAGGGCAGGAGTCTGCCTACCAACAATAGAAATATCTGTGGCATACACGCATTAGAGAAATAATGCAAAATGGTATAGCACTGAGTAAGCAATGGCAAAGAGAGATTAAAGAAAACGGCATTGACTTTAACATCAAAGGTTCTAAGAAATTAATAGGTGATACCTAGCAAGAAAGTTCATCCGACCGTCGAGTACCAGGCCAAGCAGGGCTATACAACATGATCCTAGATCAAATAAACATGCAAACAGACAAGCAACAATAAACAGGGCTACCTAAGAATGCTAGATAAAAACTATATATACACAATTAGGACATCCTATGAGAAAGACAAATTATTTAAATTATTTACTATGAGAAGATATACTATAAATCAGTGAATTCATATGTAGCCTGAATTTCAGTAAATAACTATATCCAGGCAGGTCTGTCAAAATGGGATGGGAAAGAATAGTATAAGACAGTGCTTAGATTCTTTAAAAAGAAATCCACTTATTTTTTAAAACTAAACAATGCCTATTTCATCTCTCATCATTCTATCCCTGCAGGTACTCAACAGACATGCATACAACGTACAAAAGTGTCCTTAGAATAACCGGACGTGCTGAGTGAACTACCAGAAGGGTACTAAAGTGAGAATGAACTCTCCTGCAGCCACAGAATGGAATAGTGTACATGACAACAAATAAATCCACAGACAGAGAGACAGACAGACAGACACCATTTCACTATAGAGGAAGAGAAAGGGTAAAACAAAGAGAAAAAAAAATCAGGAATGTGTTGACAGCTGTAGTGAGCTGGACAGGATCGCCATTACAAGATGGCGCCGACATCCTGTCTTGTTGAAAATAAACAACCCCATTTTTGGCTAAGCCTTTGAGAGCTGCGTGTCCCCCGCTTCCTGCATGCGCGGTGGATAAGGGTCCTTCGGCCTATCCTGACGCAGTCTGGTGTCAGCTGTTGGTGGCAGCCAATCACAGGGCGACCCGTGTGCCAATTCCCGATATAAGCAGCTGCCTTAGTGCTCTAGGGGCCTCTCTCTCTCTCTCTCACTTCCTGCTCTCCCTAGCTTTCTGCCCCTCGCTTCCTGCCCCTCTCGTTTCCTCCCCCCTTGGCTTCATGCTCTCCTTCGACCAAGGGCACTCCAATTAAAGCGTGATCTGAGAAGAATCCTCGTGTGGTGGTCGTTCTTTCTCGCTGGTCGAAGAGTTCGCCGCAGACAGTTGGGATTGAACTGACAAGAAGCAGGAGAAATCCCTCTCTCTGACAGATAGTTTCATGGCTGTAAGCTGAAAATCTAAGTACACCTTACACATTTTACTGTGAGTAAAATAAAAAAGTATTTTGCCTCAATAAAAAGTGAAATATAATGATGATAACATCAACAAAGAAAAGTTTAAGAGGAAGGCAGTAAGAACAGAGAGCCTTTATCTCATAAATACTTTCTCAACTAGAGATAAAAATCCTATTTAAATTATTACTTATAAAATATTTGTAGCAATTATTTATTTCAAAGTATAAAAACTGCAAATATAATTTGAGCCTACACAGAAATCATTTAAAATATAGAAACACTATAAAATTAGCTAATTCTTCCCCTTGGGCAACATATTTGTTTTTGTTTAAATGTCCTAGACACCAGAAAACAAAAAGAACCATACTGACTTACATGTGAGAGATTTACATGCAATTCCATAATTTATAACAAATTCATTTACCTTATAGACACTATATCAACTAAGTTAAAAGATTAAATAGTTTTGGATATGGTTGAAGTCACTCATTAATTCAGATGCTAATTAACGTTTAAAGCAAAATATCCCTGATTAGAACTGTTTAAGAAGGGATTGAACGATCCTCAATAAGAGTCTCAGGGTCTACACAGTATACATAGTCAAATTCAGTGAATGGTTTGATCCATTAACAATTTTGCTTCTATCAGTCTTCCTTAAGCAAGCATGCTGAAAGAAATGATATTCATTTTGCATAACTCCCAGCCAACGTCAAACTTCTATCGCAGATTAACTATTACTATGACTGCTTGAGTCAGTGATGATAACGTTAATGTACAGCAATATTTTCAGGTAGGTAGATGGCTACTAAAACATTATTTATTTCTAAGAGTGTCTGTGAAAGTGGATTTGTAAGAAATTACAATGTGAATCCCTGGACTAGGAAAAGAAAAACTTTCTAACCAAGGTATCATCAAATCCATTGAGAGTCATAGCAGAACAGTAAGAAACAGTATCAAGGCACCATTCTTGCTTGAGCACACAGTCTCTGGCACTCCCAATTCTTTTCTATGACCACAATCAGACTCTAAGTGACTACTGCATCCCCCCCCCCCATCCATCCATCCTTCCATCCATTTATCTATGACATTTTATCAAAAATCTGATAGAAATCATTTTGGAAATTTTATGTCATTTTCAAACAATTTCAAAGGACTTCTTTTATGGCCCTAATTTGATTTTATAGGAAACGAAGCAACATACAGAAGAGATAATTTGGACATCACCCATGTAGTAAGTCTGATCCAGAAACCACAATCTGGACCTCTAACTAGCCTTAAGATGCTGATTTGAGGAGCAGACAAACAACAAATGATTTAGAGTCCAAGAACCTGGAACTTTCCAGATGAACAAGCTTTGCAGGAATAATTTTAGTTCTTTTTCTTTTTCCTTTTTTAAATTTATTTATTCTACAAGCCAACTACAGTTTCCCCTCTCTCCTCTCCTCCCATTTTCCCCTACACCTCCTTTCTACATACCCCCCCCATCTACCATGGGAGGTCAACAAAGCCTGGCATATCAAGTTGAGGCAGAGCCAAGCTTTAGTTCTTTTTTCAAGTGAGAAAAGTTGGTTAAGTAATATATACAAGATTTCAGAGAAATTTAATTAAAAAAATATTGGTTACTGGATTTTAACATTAATATTACAGAATGTATCTAGGAATAAAAATTTTAAAAGTTACAGAATTCAGAAATTGAAATTAACCCTGAAATCAATAGATAAATTAAAGCTTACAAAGAACAGAATAGTATTTGCAATTTAAAAATAAAAGGAGGAAGAGGGTGAGATTATAGCCATAACTCTAACACTTTGGACTTAGGAGTAAAAATGATGGTAGGTAATCAGAAACTGCTAAAAGCCTAACATTTGAAGTTGGAGTAAAGACTAGTCATTAGATTAGATAGCTCTAGGCAAACAGAAACAGGCGGTATCTTCACACTAATCTAAACCACAGACAATAAGATGGCTCAAAAACGCAGGGGCACTTGCTGCCAAACCTGACCACCTGCGCTCAATACGCATAGGGCCCACTTCCGCAGAGATATATACCTACGTGATAGAAGAAGGGAACCATCTCCTGAAAGTTACCACTCATTTATTTGTATGCATGCTGTGGTTTACATACATACACACAAACACACACATCTACATAGGTATTGCATACATACACTCACAAGAACGCACACATATGCATACATACAATAAGTAAATAAATATACAAATATATAAATAAAATTTTAAGGGGAATGTCTCTCTTATTTGCATTTCCTCATTTAACAAATGACATCATACCCAAGACACCAGATTGGAAAACTGGTAATGAGCCAAAATGTGTACCTTATGCTCAAACACAACAAAGAATATCACATCCAACTGATACTATGTTCAAATTAGCTTCTGGGCCTCATGTCACTTGTCCTAAGAAGCTAGGACAGGCTTCGAGAAGCACAACTTTACTGTCACCACTTCCACTGCACTCACCTCAGTCTCCACACACTGACTAGATTCTCTCCTACAGGAACTGACTATCCATAAGGGAAATGCAAACCTTTATATTATATTACATTTACATTATAGTATAGTATATCATATTATAGCAGGTCTTTTAAGGTCTACTCATCTTTTTCCTTACCTCATGCACTTGCTTCAGCCAAAATAAAGTGCCTGGAATTGCAGGGCAGACTCCCACATCTGTGTACTCAGGTATAGCCTCTCCATAGCACAAACATTTAACTCCCTTGGTCAGTTGGTCAGCTCATTTCCCAGTGTAGGAATAGAGTTCTTCCTTTGTTCCATAACTTTCTCAAAAAATATTCTCTTCTCCCTTGTCATTAGAACTCTGACAGTTTTCATGTGTGCCTCCCACAGGTGCCTACTACACCTCCCTATGTAGGAGGAGTAGGGGCTCTGGGGTAGATCCAAAAATACAGTTGATCTAGAAATACTGATGCTACCTTGTTACTACGAATGTGGCAAATGACAGAAGCCCTAGAAAAGGGCAGGTAAATGTTGTTAGTATCATATTACAAGTAAGTAAGCAATCTAGAACTAAACCTAAAACAAGTGGTCCATGCTGCATAAGTATAATGAGCAATAGGTGCTCCTCCATTAAATCATAACATTCCACAAGTCGCTCAAAGCACTAGAGCTACACCAATGTTCTAACACATGAACATCACTAACCAACTGAACAGGGATATGTAAATTGGTTAACTGATGCAGAAACCAGACATTAATGTGCAAACAAATAGGGACTTATTTGAGCTAAGTGGGCATGAATATGCAAATGAACTGGCTGCAACTCAGTAGATGTCATCACAATTCTAGGAGTGAACATCCTATATTATGACTATTACAATATTCATGTAGCATTCATACATGCTATCATATATTACTGTAATATGGCTTTTTGAGTATAAATTTGTGGGGAAGCCAAAGCAACACGATGCATATTTTCATTCACACCACAGTCACGAGCTGGAAATCAGATGTGAACACAAAGAATTCTGGCATCTCTATAAAGTACGAAACTGCCACCATTACTTCCAATCTAACCGAACATTCTAGTTTTACATCAAGGTGCTTTAGAAATGGGTTAGGCTGATACTTCATGATATGACCCCTTCCAGTACGTCCAGCCCAGCCTCATATACCATACACAATCTCAAAGAATAATATAATAGTTGCATGTAAAAGTGTCACTTTTCCTATATGGATCTTTATAAAATTGTATAGCAATACAACTTGAACAACAGCCAGAAAATTCACTGGATGCTTATAATTAGTAATTGTTCATATGCTAATTCTTTATCTTCCTATCATCGCCTCTCCAAAACTGCTCCTTAATCTCGTGGATGTTAGAATGTACAGTGGCAACTACTCTGGTGTCCTCTGCATCACCTTTGCCCAAAAGTAACAAAATGGAATGATTATAAATCACTCTATTCAAACTAAGCACCCTAATTAATAGAAAAAACTAGGACATGGTCTGAACCCTCACACCTGCTGTTGGAGGTCCTTCTGTTTATGTGTTGCTTTCATTGGTTAATCAATAAAATAAGGGGGCTGGAGAGATGGCTCAGAGGTTAAGAGCATTGCCTGCTCTTCCAAAGGTCCTGAGTTCAATTCCCAGCAACCACATGGTGGCTCACAACCATCTGTAAAGAGGTCTGGTGCCCTACAGAATATTGTATACATAATAAATAAATA
>NW_004949102.1:10135306-10135764 GCF_000317375.1 Microtus ochrogaster | reverse complement strand
ATATTAAAAAATCAATAAAATAAGTTTTGATAGGGCAGAACTTAGGTAGGCGGAGAATATATAACCGAATTCTGAAAGAAAGAAAGCAGAGTCAGAGAGCAAACATGGGGCCATCCGGTAAGACATGCTGAATCTTTCCCGGTAAGCCACGACCTCGTGGTGATATACAGATTATTAGATATGGGTTAGCCAATAAGAGGCTAGGAATAATGGGCTAGGCAGTGATTTAATTAATACAATTTCTGTGTGGTTATTTCAGGTGTAAGCTAGCTGGGCAGCTGGGACAAACAAAGGGCCCCACCCTCCTCATGCAAACACATACTCTTTAACATATTTATTCATGCTGGCCCAACAGCTGAAACACCTGTCCCTTTTCCATCTGAAAAGACTTCCACACAGATGAAAAGCTCTCTGCCTTCTCCATCTGAAAAGACTTCCACACAGATGAAAAGCTCTCT
>NW_004949102.1:10131405-10135206 GCF_000317375.1 Microtus ochrogaster | reverse complement strand
CCACACAGATGAAAAGCTCTCTGCCTTCTCCATCTGAAAAGACTTCCACACAGATGAAAAGCTCTCTGCCTTCTCCATCTGAAAAGACTTCCACATAGATGAAAAGCTCTCTGCCTTCTCCAGCACTTGCATATGCATACATACAACTCCATGCAGCGTGTAATAAGGCTGACATTACGTTTTGGCAGGAAACTTAACAGGGAACCAAGTAGGATTGGAAGTAAAGAAAGAATAATAACAATAATAATAATAAATGCTAGAGATTTAACAGAAAATTTATCCTCTCTTAGGTGGGATGGTAGCTCTGGCCCAGTAAGTCCTCAGCGGTGTGGCACTGCAGGAGATGAGAACTGGGATCCTTCTATTTTTTACCTCTATGATCTTTATAGTACCCTTGTGTCTGCATTATCTAAGAATCTCCTCACCACATTCCAGTATAAGCATAGCTTCTTATACATGCTGGGCTGGAAGAGGAGGAAAGGCTGTTCCTTCTCTTCCGTATGTGACCTGAAGTAACACACAATTTTATTCCTCACACCCTACTGTCAAGAAATAAATCATATGCTTGTGGCTGGCTGCAGGCAATGTTTAGAATTCTTATATTCTATGTAGCCCTATGATTATGTAAATTCGGGAGCTGGATGAGAACAGATCCACGGGAAAACAAAGCTGGCTGTTAAATGTCAGTCTCCGTTACTTACAATCTCTTTCTTTTCACTTACACGTTAAACGTAAAACTAGTCGAACTATTATTGTATTATGATATTCTGATGGTCTAGTGGGGTGTCTGACACAAGCTAAAATATCACAAAGTTGTACAGGACCCATAAATACACAGATACAGAAAACATAAGGTACAAACACAGCTTAACAATGACCACAACTCAGTCTGGGTAACCATGACACACCGCAGCAATGAGGAGATGACAGGTAAGTCAAGAGGACACACAGCTAACACAAACTGTCTTCTCATGACCTATTTGGTTCATCTAAGAGCTCAGGAAACGATCACAAATGTGTGCGAGAAATGAGGTTTCAATGGGATACTACAGGTTTAGAAAGTCCCTCCTAACTGCCACAAAACTCTAGATTTGGTATGGATTTCTACATAGGAACATCAAACTAGATAAATGGTGTTGTTTAAAATTATCTTTGAATTAACTGTTCATTTTTATACTTTACATGAGATATATAACAAAGAAAATAGTATATTATGACTTTGAACATCAAAAAAAAATAAGAATGATAAACAAGGCTCTTATTAGACAGGCTCTATTTACTCCAGTGGAGAACTTTCCTGAGCTTCTCCTGTGTGCCTCCTTAGCTCCTGCACATTTTATTACTAAAAGAAGGCCACTCCAGTTCTTCCTACTTCTGACTGTCATCCAAATGAAACTATATATCTGTATATATTTGTATTTGTATGAAAGAGAGAGACAAGAGAGACAAACAGGGAATAGGTTGTCTTATGTGGCTGATTTTAACTGATTCAATGTACAGTAGTTCATTTTTCATTACTACACATCATTCTATCGTATAACTCTATTGTACTTTATATATAACCTTCCTCCTGTTTATGAACATGAGAGCCATTTCTAGGTTTTTTTCCTGACAATACTGCTATGATTAGTCTTCTGAATACATTTTATTTTTCATATTTGGGTTCTTGATTCATGAAATTTTTATTTTTTAAATGGGACAAGGAACAAATGCATTTTTCCTCCTTTTCTATATAGATAGTCAATTATCTCGTCATCTTTGTTGATTCGTCTGTCTTTTACCAATCTGTAATGTTGTTTCTTGTTGTATTAAATTTCCAGATATATGGAGATACATCTGCTTCTGTGAGTGTATAAAGGTTGATTATGGTCATCCAGGTACCCAGACTGAATAAGGGGAAGGGTAAGTCGGGCAAAGGCCTAGGCAGGTGGGCTGGAGAAACTATATACTTCTTATCAAACTATGCTAAGTTTAATTTATTTTCTATTCTGAACTGTAGATTTAGACTTAAACAAGAGGATTCTACACTGAAAATAAATCCTGAAAAGTGCTAGCCAGTGAATTCTGAAATATGTTCTAAGACTAAATTCTACTATTTCATTTTCTAGACATAGTACTACCTGCATGCTAGTATCAATTTCTTTTGAATTTTATTACTAGTTTATAAGGTAATTCCTCACTTATAAAACCCTCATTTTGAAAATATAGAATGGTCCTATGAGTTGAGCCTATTAGACAGTCATAAGCTTGCTAATGCCCATTCTCATGAGTTCTAGTAAATACTGTGTTCACTATCTGCCATGATGGTTATAGTTTTTTTCTGTTTTCTGAAAATGCTCACTTCAGTATAAACTGCACTAAGTAAACTATTTAGGTCTAAGAATGAAGGCAGGCATAAGATGGTGCACACCTATAATCCCAACCTGCAGGCAGCAGAGACACAGCAATCTGAAACTCAAGGCTAGTGTGGTCTATATGTACACCTTTCAGCACCGAAAATAATACCTAAGAAAAATAGAATAAAATAGTTGATTTTACCTTATGTTAAAAAATGCATAATGCAAGACCACATTAGAATTTATTTTTTTTATATAAATTGCCTATAAAAAAAGAGTTACTGAAGAATGGTTATGAATATACCTACATGGTATAAACTCAGACACAGTCACAAGAACTCCCCCCATAATTCAATGAATGAATGAACACAATGAAACATTTTAGTGTGAGGCATTTCATAATGACCAAGATTCTCATAACAAGATAGGTCATCAGCATCACTTTGTGTTGACTGTCTTACACCTTCTAGATACATATTTTTCGGGAATTTTTGTCTCCTTTACATGGCTCAACTAAAAGTAATTGCAACTTTATCTCATTCCCATGTAAAAAGGAAACCATATGAACCCAGAGTCCTCCAAAAAAATATTGATTTTATAAGTTAAATTCAAAATTTTCCAGCATTTTTAAATAAAATAATTTTCTTTATCATACATAGAGGCTAACACCTAATAAAAATTTGGAATAAAATGTTTATTTTTAAATGACTACACATAGTGCATTAAATTTATTCATAACATGAGGAAAGTATATTTATTACTTCTTAGAAACAGATGAAGACATTGGCATTTACAAAAACTCTACATAAAGTTTATTATTCAACAAATCTTACCATGCTAAGTAAGTTAAGATCACTCTTTTTAAAAGCAAGGATATATACAAAAGGGAATTCATTTTTACAGCATATTAGATGTTAAAACAGAAAAGATAATATAAAAGATTAAAGTTATTTTGAAATAATTATATACAATCTTCAAAAGAAAAAAGCACTTCTTTATATGTGCTCTGAATATTGTTACAGCTATTTTAAAAGTCATTAAGTAAAATTTAAAAGACTGCAAAGAAATCCCAATCAAATTTCAAGATACGAAGTTCAAAAAGTGCTTCTTGTGGTATGGGTATAAAATCACTGTACTAAATTCCATACTTCACTCCATCCAAAATGTCCCTGAAAATGTGCATATAAATGATGTCTTGCTAAATGTTCCACTATAGAGCAGCTTGCAACTTCAGAGACTGATGTTATGAATCCTTTTCTAAAGAGGATAATCACCCCATGGTCAATGGATGTCAAGGCAAGGCAACTATAAACACATTAATTATATACAGTGTCATTAAGCATTCACAACTCCAGTCATCAACAACTCCTCAGAAATGAAGAAGAAGAAGAAGAAGAAGAAGAAGAAGAAGAAGAAGAAGAAGAAGAAGAAGAAGAAGAAGAAGAAGAAGAAGAAGAAGAAGAAG
>NW_004949102.1:10127191-10131305 GCF_000317375.1 Microtus ochrogaster | reverse complement strand
AGGCTCAGGGGTCAAGAGCACTGACTGCTGCTCTTCTAGAGGCAGAGCTCAATTCCCAGCTACCACATAGTGACTCATAACCATCTGTAATGAGATCTGGTGCCCTCTTCTGGCCTGCAGACATACACATAGACAGAATATTGTATGCATAATAAATAAATAAATAAATATTTTTTAAAAAAAGAAGTTGTTGTTGAGTTGTTGTAGTACTAGTAGTGGTGGTGGTGTAGTAGTGTAGTAGTTTAGGTCAAAGAGTCCAGTTTTTCTTGATGCCAATATACTCCTATACTATGTAGAGCAAAGTGTCAGGAGCCATTTCAGGCTTCTCCTTTCTCACATCTCACAGGGCCTTGAAGTAAAAATCTTGAGACAGAAAACTTAAAGTTAGCCAAAACATTACATGCTGACCGTGGAGACTGAAGCTTGGAAAGCACCCCAGAGTGTCTTCAAGGCTTGCTGCTTATCACTAACAGCAGGTGTTTCAGCCACTGACCTTGCAACTGCCCTATTTAGCTGCCAAACTGCCCCACTTAGTTGCCTAGCTACCAAGCCCCTCCTTCCCTTCCCCCTTTCCTCAGTTCCCCCTGCCCGAGCTCCTTACTGGGGAGTATTTAAGACATGAAACTTGCTTCAATAAACAGATTCCTTGACAAAGAATACTACTTGGCGTCCCCCCCCCCCCCCCCCGCCCATGTCTTTCAGATAGTGCCTCTTCAAGACCCTGGAGTAACTTAGGACCTGCTAGGCAGGTTGAGCAAAGTCTTTTAGGAAAGCCAATTTTCCAGTATTTGGAGCTTTGCAGTCTTTTAATATCACAACTAAAGAAACGCCACTCCTTAAATGGACAGTAATAAAGCTGGAACTCCAAAGGTGAGATCACTGAGCACAAACACGAAGGTAAGTAGTGCCAAGACAAAAAGGAAACTAATCGAAACAGTATACATTTCTACTTGAATCAATGGCCATTAACAAACTCTACCCATTCATGAGTCTTCTTATCTTGAAAACTAAGGAAAGATAAATCACAGAATTTAGATTATGGTTTATTAAACCTTTTATTTGAATTTCTCAAGTAAATTAACTTATGCCTACTAAACAGAAAATTAAGATAAAGACTTTCTTCACTCTGATGTGTAAATATCTGTAAGCAGATTATTAAAAAAGTGCGCACACACAAAATTCTGTGTGCTTATGTATGGCAAATACATGTTCCATTATCACAAGTTCTCATCCTACATTTTAAAGAGCCTAATTTAATATGAGCTTTATCCTGGGCATTGTACTGCAACAGTAAATAGTGAGATTTAAAGTCGAGGTGGAAGGAGATATACGCTAACAAATGTAAATAAGACATGCAGAATAAGATGTCAAGACAGAAATTTTTTAATGTTATGTTCCATAATTACAGGTGCAGGAGGCTGGAGATCAGGGAATTGTCATGTAATGGGCAGGAGACAGAGATATAGAGGTCTACTATTTCTAGAAACTAGATAAAGCCACGACTGGACTGATGACAGTTCAGGAGAATTATAGAGTGAGCAGAGAAGAAATCCCAGGACTGAACACTGAGAAAACAAGTTCTTGAGGATCCTCACAAAAACATGAGAAGTCAAAATTGGCAAATAGCAGCTGAAATAACAAGAAGACAAATGCAGAAGAGTGAGAGCAAACACAGGAGTCTGCCATGATGGAAGTCGCTGTGACCTGAAGGAACACCAGCTCAATGGACTAGAGTTGAGAAGAATCTTGAAGCAAAAGTAACCTTCCCTCGGTGCTAACACTTCAAGCACTACTTTAATTTAAATTGATATTATTCTAATTTTCCCACAGTATAAACTTCTAACGTAATAGTCTTAGCACCTGCATAAATAGCCAGAAGTTGAGAAAGCTAATTGTTATGTCAGAAAATGAGGCACAGTTAAAGTGATTAAAGTAAGCTATTTGCTCATGAGTAGCAGTATTTTGATTTTCTCAACCCTCACATGGTAATGTGTTCATCAATTATAGTATTCTGCACATTAACACATTTTAAAAAAGCTATATTCAAGCTAAATGTTCATTAAAACTAAGATCCATCTTTACCTACAACAATGCTGTCTAAGCAGTACAATGGAGCAGTGGGGAGCCTCAGAACAACAGGAAGCCAATGATTAACATAGACACATATACAAGTTAGATTCCACCTGTTATCTTACACACTTTGAAGTAGCTCCCCCACCTCCTCAGTCCTAACTGCCAACAGCAGGCTATATAATGAACCATCTGTACCAGAACAGTAAGAGCCAATTGAGATGGGCTGATAGTACCAAAGAAATCTCATTTTTAAATTCATTTTCTCCCTAGTGCACTGTTAGTCTAAGGAACATTTTTAATTGCATGATAAATCTAACATGTTGGCAAAATCTTAACTTTGTAAAACTTGAGCTTTTTAATGTCACTTTGATGTTTGTTATGGTTGATTTCTTAGCTGCCCTCTTGCATTAGAAGGAAAAGCTGATGACCCCATGAACCAAAACACTGGGAGGAGAAGCCTGAATCCATGTGCCTTAATAGAAGAGTCAGAGATCTTGGCCAGTCTCTTATGATTTGACTGAACTACTCAATTAGACTTTTTCAAGGGTGAGCTGTGGTCCTTAGAACAGCCATATTAATGAATATCTGAAAAGAAACAGACATTCTTTGATGTAGGAGGTCTTTCTGCATTTGTGTTGCTTTCACTGGTTAGTAAAGAAACTGCCTTGGCCTAGTTGATAGGGCAGATCTCAGGAAGGCAGAGAAGACAAAACAGAATTCTGGGAAGAATGGCAGAGTAGCAGATGTCACGAATCTCTGGCCTGAGACTGATGCTGGTTAGAATCTTTCCCGGTAAGCCACAACCTTGTGGTGAACAAAGATTAATAGAAATGGGATAGATCAAGAAGTAAGAGTTAGCCAAGAAGAGGCTAAATATAATGGGCCAGGCAGTAATTTAATAACCACAATTTCTGTGTGGTTATTTTGGGGACTAAGCTAGTCAAGCGGCGGGACGCGGCCCATTCCCTGTCATACAACAATTCTTAAGATAGAGAATAGGTGTGATTTTTTTTTTCCTACTGAATTAATAGTGCTCATCAGAAAAGCTTTTGCTCCTAAGGCAAACACCATCAAACCTTTACATAAGCTAGTCAGCTGATCCATGTCCTCACCAAGCACATGAGATGTCAGGAGACTACAGTAGTTTCTAATGGCTATCAAGAACATGATACACTTGCTAACTATCTTTCCTCTCTCGTAACTGAAGATATTCCTAAAATCATGATGAACACACTTTGTACAAAAGACTTCCGCTAAAAAGTCCTGTATTTCAGTGAGTGTTTTAAAGGATGGAAAATTAAATTAAAGTGATTCTTCCATTTCCTATCTTGTAACTTAGTTATTTCTTTTTCCCCCTACTTAGATAAAGCAGTTTCCTCCAGGACCTGGCAATTTAAGAGCAATGTTTCTACTTAATAAAGTGTATGTGTAATGTAACTAAAAAGAACAAAAACTCATGTATGGTCCCTCCTCCTTAAACTTAAAAAGGCATGTAAACCTACCTGAAAGATAAAGACTGTCAATGGCCACAACACCTGTTAGGGGTTCTTCCTCCCACCAGGGTGATCTCTCTATCCTATCCCACACCTTCACTGGCCTCGTTCATTCTGCCAGTCAGTCAGTGTTTAGGTACATCTGTCCTTAAAAGTGCTATAAGAAACACCAGAAATAAATGGCAAATCATTCAAGAAGCTTACAGCATTGTCATAAACTCTGACAAGTAAGCACTGGCCCTTGGTATACTATGGAACACACTCACAAATACAACAAGAAAGAAAGATGTAGCAGTGAAGCAGCAAACAGCAGGGTCACAATCCAAGACTGTATACATATGAGAAACAGACTAGGGAATGGAGCAGGAAGCAAGGAATAAGTAAGGAAAATTAAGTAACACTAAAAGTAGAATTCATTCTTACTAGAATAAGTAATAAGTAAGGTTAACTCAGATGTCAAGTCAGTCAGACTCAGCCCAGACACAGGAAAAAATAGAATCAATCTCTCTCTCTCTCTCTCTCTCTCTCTCTCTCTCTCTCTCTCTCTC
>NW_004949102.1:10098084-10127091 GCF_000317375.1 Microtus ochrogaster | reverse complement strand
TGTGTGTGTGTGAGAGAGAGAGAGAGAGACAGAGAGAGAAACAGAGACAGACAGACAGACAGACAGACAGACAGAAAGACAGAAAGACAGAAAGACATAAAGACAGAAAGACAGAACAAACTGATTAAAGCCAAATATTTACAGTCTCTTCACAGAGCAAGAATTATTTCTATGACCATTAAGGAAAAAAAAAAGCAAAAGCAAACAGGTGGCGGGGAGCTAGATTGTGGATGTAGGCATCTAGGCCCAGAACTAGCTACTCTGCACTGCCAGATATTCTAGCTCTCAAGAGATCATGGACTACAAAGGGAAACTGAGAAATCACTCCACAAGGCTACAAAATGGAGGTCTTACTTTTCTTACTGTCTAAGAAATAGCTCATGGCTCTAGTCACTGATCATACTAATACTGACTGTGAAGATTTGAATCTGAGTGACAGACAGGTGCACTATTATCCCACTGAAAACTACTATGGTGCAGGGATGGTGTTAGCGGAGGAGACTGTGCTGAGGACAGAGATCCTACATATGTTCTATAATTTCTACTAAATTTTGGAGTGACCTTAAAACTGCCCTTTAAAACATTTATTAATTTTTTTAAAAAATTAAATGGTCAGGGATTAACTTTGGAGGGGGACTTGTCACCGTTCAAGAGTTTAATGTATTCGGACTCCAAGAAGCATATCAGGATGCATAACACCTTAATGGCAAATAAATAAATGTTGCTATGCTAATCTCACTCTAATACATAGATCATATTTCTAGACTTTTACTTCTGGTTTGTATGTTCTTGGAGCAATTACTGTGATGCAATATGAGAGAGCACAAAAAGGGTTTTTGAGAACATTTGTAAGTTAACAGGTTAGTAATAGAGGTGGAGATGGATGACTATAAAAGTCTTCAGATCCTTCTCTCTTAAGTCCAGAGTTCTAAAGCAATCATTCCATTCTCTAAACTCCTCTAACAATTCTATTCATAAAATTTGACTAGTTGTTAGTATGTATGTCTCCATACTGTTGTTGCGGTGTCTGTTTAGGGTATGTGTATGGTCATCCCTATAGATAACAATACCCAGAGATATTCAAATCTCTTAGATAAAGTGATACAGGATCTAAACATGACTTACAAACATCCACTACTGCTACTTTAAAGCATCTTTATCTTATAATACCTAATATAATACAAATGCTATAGAAATAGCTGTCCTCTTGTAGTATTTAGGCCATGAAAATAGAGCCATATACATGTTCGGTAAAGATGCAACTTCATAAAGAATGTACTGATATGGTGGGCTAAATGTGCACACAGATGTGTGAACACGTCTCAATATCTGACCTAGACCTTAAAGCTCCATTTTAAATTTCTTTGAATTGGACTTTTATTTCTTCCAATACCTACAATGCTTAGGAGATCCTCACAAATCCATCTTCATAGATTAAATTTATCATGGTTAGTGTGGTAGTTCAAATAGAAATGGCCCCATAGGATCATACATTTGATACCTGATTGCTTGATCATTAGGGAGTGGCGCTATCTGACAGGGAGTAGGAGGTATGGACTTATTGAAGTAGGTCTGTCACTGAGGTTGGACTTTGGGGTTTCAGATGCTCAAGCCAGACCCAGTATCACTGTCTTCCTGCTGCCTGCTGTTCCAGATGTAGAACTCTCAGCTCCTTCTCCAGTACCATATCTGCCTGTGCACCTCCATGCTTCCCACCAAGACGATAACAGACTAAATATGTGAACCTGCAAGCCAGCCTCAATAAATGTTTTCCTTTATAAGAGTTACCAAGGTCATGGTGTCTCTTCACAGCAACAGAAAACCTACCAGAAACCTAAGAAAGTTATTATCTATTTTTTGTCACTAAAGAAAATGTTATCAACCTTGATTTTTATTTTATTTATATTATAATTTATATTCAAAGTATTGTACTCTGCAAAATAGAACTCTTTAGTAACAACAAATGGGTTCCAAGTAGCCTACATATCAATGTACAATGTTAAAGCACACTATCCAGAAGCATCCCTGTGCCCTTCTCATGACAGAGGCTGAGCTTTCCCTTTCCCCTGCCATGCTCAAGAAGGCTTTAAAAACAGTAAGCAAATGAAAACCATGATGGCCACCATAACAGACTAGCATCCTACTTAACTGTGCATAGACTCCATCTGGTCTCATTTCATCTGCTTACAATCTGCACCTCAGTGGCAATGCATTCTCTGTAGTCACAGTATTAGTTTCAGAAGCTTGAGAGCAGATGTTGGGGAATGATACTGGAAAAGGATTACTAATTCAGTAAAATTTGTTATCTAAGGAAAACTGCATAAATGTAGAACATAAAACACATGCTATACACATTGCAGATTGTCCTCAGAAAACTGATTTCTCTGGAGAAATCCAATCACCTACCTTGCAGTTCTCCGCTCCGACTATAGAGTTCCCTTCTCTGTTCTCGCAGATAGGCGCTCATGCTGATAGCATGAGAGGATGATTCGAACCTACAGTGCAACACACAGCACCACACGGTTAAGTAAAACATTTCCTGGAGTATAACAATTATAATTATGGCTCTTTTTTTTTTTTTTTGCTATACCATAAAAAAGCCAGAGACAGCTGGCCAATCCTTAGTTTATTAACAATACCCCTGTTACTGCTCCTCTAGTATGTGAATGTTGTTCTCACTGTCCATGTCACATAGACTAATCCTGACCTACCTCCACTTCCTTTTACCTTCAAATCAACATTACCATCAATGTAGTCGTTGTCATCTGCCAGGATGCTTAGATACAGAACAACAAATGTATCCTACAAAGTTATTCTAATTATGCTAGTGCCCAAATCAGAACCCATCATTGACTACTGGCTGCTTCAGTAGATATATTGGCTATTCAGAGCCGTTCGCTTTCTGAATTGTTGAGTTAAAAGACTAGTGCATTGGAGACTCTACAAATGAACAAGTGACATCAAAGAGCAAGGCATCTGTTAGGAGCCAATTTCCTCCTAAAATCATTGCAGGAACCATCACCCTGGGGATTCTGCAGAGAACCCCACACCCATAATTGTGTTAGGAATAGTTCATTGACAGCCTACCCCCACACCCAAATTGGCTACTAATGGAGAGCTATCTGTTAGCGGAACCCACCCCACATTCTAAACTATCTAGAGAACTAGGTGTGTCAATTTGTGACTTCCTGGCCTACAGTGACCTGACCGAAGGTAACCTCCTGGCTACGTGACCAACGTAAACCACGTGACCAACGTGAACCACGCTGCAAGAGCCCAGGCCCCTGTGCCCACCCCTCAACTCCTTACCCTATATAAGCTGTACCCCATCTCTAATAAACGGAGGCTCTGACAAACTTAGCATGGCCTCCTTCTTCTCTCTCAGCTCATATCTTCCAGATAGTGCCTCTCAGGGACCCTGGAATAACTGAACTGCAGGGTGGGTTACAACCCCTAGACTGAGTAGCCCATCCAAAAGCGGTTTACAGGCATCAATGGTTTCTTTCTAAATATTCTAAAAAGACTGTTTCCAAATGGCTGCTAGTTTTTGGCCTGCCACATAGCAATAGATATTGTCCAGAAATTGTTTAAAAAGGTAAGAAACATGAGAAACAGACTTGTTACAGTAAAGAATGGATCTCTAAAAGCTAAAACAAGAAACACAAATCAAATTATTCATAAAGAATAGCTTACAGGTAAAAATGAAACAAAGTAAAATTATGACTATATCAAATAGCAAGTCTTTGATGAGTAACAGATTCCATTTTAAATCTGGGGCTTTCAAAAGCCAGAAAAAGAATCTGACAAAAGAAGGAATCCTTCTAAGAATTTTCCCACTAATGGGTCAACAACATAAGGAGAGAGCAACAGAGTCCATGGGATCAGTAACTAGCAACAAGAAAGGAACATCATTTTCTTAATCATGTCTCTTTTATCCAGTCCTTGACCAGGAAGATGAATACCAAGACGAGTAGCAGCCTGTGAAGGAAATACTTCAGTTACTTGATCTGCTCTATGCACCCTACCAGGAACTAAGAGGCACAAAGAGCCTGGAGGAAGGCAAAGTGTGCAGTACTTAAAAAGTGCCACCTGCCAGTCAAGTGCAGAAAAGAAGCCACTGACCTCCAAAAAGCCTGCTGACAGCTATTGATCAGAGATGGCAAAGGAAAAAACAAACTCTCAAGCGAAGAATAGAGAAGCACATGGTGTACAATAAGAGAGAACTCAAACACAATTAACCTTGGCTAAGGGCAATTAAGGAGGGTAATAAAGTCCTTAACAAATTCGATAGAAACAGATTACAGCTCTCCACAATCTGAGTCCTTTATGACTTGATAGACTTGCTATTTATGATTTTCTTTATATTTGCAACAAGTCACAGATTGAGATAATTTTATACTAGAAAAGGCATTCTTCAGTCTCACCTCCTTATTTTATAGCCAAAGGCACTGAGGCATGCTCAAACATGAGACCTACTCAGGCCTGCATGGCTAATTAACAGTAGAACCATGTTAAAAGTGAGCAGATCTGTATAACTGCCCAGTTCTGGGACAAGGATGAGTTTTACTACTGACCAATAATAATACATGTGCAACAATTATTTAAATTAAGTTTTTCTGCATTTCTAACAATTAGGGGCTTTTCTTTCTCCCACCCCCTCATCCATAAACCACAATTTAGCAAATGCTAAATAACGGAATGTGTTTACATGGTCTGAGGCTGAAGACAGTGATGGTTGGGGGTATGACATATTAAACCGTAAAGCCTTATCTGCAATAAGCTTAGAAGGGTGTACTGGTTAGTTTTTATTGTCAATAAGACCCAAACCTGGGGGAAGAGAATGTTAATGAAGAAAAGCCTTGATCAGATGGGCCTGTAGTGCATTTTCTTGAGTGCTAATTGGTATGGGAGGGCCCAGCCCATAGTGGATGTTACCATGCCTAATCAAGTAAGCCTGCACTGTATTAAAAAGTTCGGTGAGAAACCCAGAGGGAAAGAACAAATCAGTAAGCAGTGCTATCCTGTTCTTCCATATGTCCTGCTTTCGTTTCTGCCCTAACTGTCTCAATAATGGACTAATGTGGAAGTTGAAGCCAAATAAGCCCCTCCATCCCAAATTTGCTTTCTGGTCTTAGTGTTTATCACAAAAAGAAAAAGTATATACAGCAAAGGGTAAAAGAAGCTTTCAAAGGAGAGAGGACAAGGAAGAATGTGAGGGAGAGGGGCAGGAGGGAGGAAGGGAGGGAGAGAGGCAGGGAGGGAGAAATAGACTGAGTGACATAAGAATATGAAAGTAATATGTACCCAAAACAGGAGTACAAGGATGAAGAGAGAGAAAGGCACCAAAACCACTTAAGCAATAAGAAAGGGGGAGGGGAATAAAATAATACATACATACTTACATATACATGCATATATGTTTTATTACTTTTAAAGTTATACTTATAATCAAGTTTAAATATTAAGCAACTTTCAAAAACTAAAAAACTAAGTAAAAATATGAAATAAATAATGAAGAGCTCAAGAATAAGAATTTAAAACTGTAGATTCCAAAAATAAGAATGTAGAAATAAAGAACTATAAAGTTGTAAGCCTAGGAGAATGGGAGCAAACTGTCAGCAGCTTTCTCAGCAGTTTAAGGATTAACTATTAACAATGGTTTACTTTGTTTTACAAAAAGCTCTATTTGCAAGGCTAAAGCAGCCCTCTGCCAACTGAGGGGTGCTCTGCAAATTGAGGATCAGCTTTTAGATAACCCTCACCAGCAATTGATATGAGCTGAGTTAACTTTTAAATGATATGACGTAAGTGACTTGACTTTCTGGCTTTATGTTGTCCCATACCCTTTGCTGCTATGCAAAAGTGGCAGTAGCAGAGGAATGCAGAGCTTCTAAACACCATGAGCAAGTGCCAGAGAGAAACAATGGGCTAAATACAAACACTAGTTCAACTGAAAAAAATCTATTAATGGAAATTGTAAAGAAGGGCAATTTGTATCTCAGTTTTACCTCCAAACTGTAAAGGCTCTTTTGCTAATTGCCTAATGCTTCTTAATATAAGACGGAGGGTCAAAAGTTGTCCTTACAAATGCATCTCTGGCTGTGGTCTCAGCTGATAAAACTTTTGTACCACATGGAGATTTATTATTATTATTATTATTATTTTAGTTTTTTAAAAACTTTTTCCTGGAATTAAGTTTGCTTCTCGTTTACTAGACTTAGTGGTCTGTCCCCACCTTTGTGCAACCCCCATGGACCCAACAAATAAAATGTATACAATGTGCTTATTTCTTTTAATTTTTTTTCCTTTTGACAACTAAAATTATATGGTTTATGAAGATCATCATTCAGATTTAAGGATGAGAAAAGAATATGGATATGGTTAAACTCAGGCCACAGGCACACTGGCCCTTGGCAAGTGTTGTTCACGTGTTGTTTTTAATGTCCTTATTTGAGCAAAAAGAAACACTGTCTCTACAGGCTACTGCTACTGTGATTTGTCACTTGTGTTGTGTTAAAAGGCTTTTTCTTTTTTGGATTTTTTTGCTGTTGTTGTTTTGTTTTTTTTGACACAGGGTTTCTCTGTGTAGCTCTGGCTGTCCTGGAACTTGCTCTGTAGACCAGGCTGGCCTTGACTCAGAGATTCACCTGCCTCTGCCTCCAGAGTGCTGGGACTGAAGGCGTGTGCCACATCTGGCAAGGTGTTTTATTTTCAACCAGCTGGGGACAGGAACTGGAGTCCAGAGTGAGTCTTCTTGTTTGTATCTTCACTGCCACTTGCTAGCTGTTACTTTACATAATTTAATTTCTCTCATACATCAATTTTTGGTTGTGAAGACTTTTATATTTATAGCACTAAGTACGGAGTAGAGGTTCGATACTGCTGCTACAGTTGCTGAAATTTTGTTAATACCGAATTAAACTGCTTAACTGGAATCACTTTGAAAAACTCAGTGTTTATCAAACCCTGTACTTAAAAAGCATTCAATCAGCACCAGCTATTAGTAATATCAACATCAGTCTTAACTTATAAACAGTTAACTGTTACTAAGAAATACATACTCTGAGGACATGTCTTGGTAGAGTTCACTAACATAGTAATTAGGAAAACGTAAAAACCTTTTGGATAGCTCCTTTATTAAGGATCTAACCAAATAAAGCCCAATACTGCTCAGCTAGGAAGAGCTGCATAACTCTTTTAACAAGGGTTATTTCTTGGCATTAGAGGCTTGATTTTTCAGTGAGGACATATTTCATTTCCTATAAAATTCTCCAGAAACACCTGGGAAGTTTCGCTTTCCTTTATTTTGTGCAAAATTCTCTAGAATCAAGCTTTAAACATGTACTCAGCATTATATTCTATAACAGTCATCCCACCTGACAGAAGACAACATGAAAGAAAACGGACTATGTTCACTTCCTACAAACTGCATCAGGGGAGTAACTGTGTGGCTAAGGATGCCTTAGAAGCCCTCCTGCTCAGAAGACTCTTCACAGCTTGCACTCTCTCTCCAATACTGGGATACTTACTTGAAAAGTGAATTCTTTGGCCTTTGTGGTTTCTTCTTGGCAAAAAAGGCTGCGAACTCTCGTCCAGTACTGGCATAGCTTAGTTGAGCTGATGGCTCTGATGCAGTACGTGTGTTTTTCATATCCAAGTACTCAGTCAACAGCATCTGTACAATTAGATGAGCAGATGAATTTACACATGTGCTATTATACAAATACAATTCTACAACCTCATTTGGTTTAGAATATATTAACTTTGAGAATATATTAACCTAGATATTCATTCTTCTAGTCAGAGATATAGGAAAGCTTTATTACAGCTATAGAATCATATACCTGTTAGCAATTCACAATGAATGGGAAGTTGTGACTATTGGAACATGCCAGGGAGCATGTTGAGTGAATTAGTCAAAATTCTTCTTTACTCAGCATTTAATCCTCATTGTTCCAAAGTACAGCAGCATTAGCAGCAATGGCCTAATATTTGCTGAGTGCTTACTGTACTCTAGGAAAGGTGCTAATCTATTTAGATGTATTAGGTTGTGGGGTTCAGAGAGGTTCAGGAGCTGTAAAATAGTCCCTGGTTGACTAAAGCCAGAGTCTACTCTGTGACTCTTCATTCTTCCAGCACTGTAGATAAAAACAAGTCAGCAGACCTATCAAGGAAGACCAAGGAAATGGGCCTAAGAAGTGAATGCTCCAATCCACAAAAGACTTACCAGGGCTGCCATTAATCTTGAAAAGAGCAACTGTTTTTGTGTTCAACTACTTCAAACAGTACTCCTTATAAAATTCACCGTAGTCACAAGGACTGGAGCCTGTGCTAGATCAACCATGGCTACCAGAATTCTAAACACATTCATTAAAAAAAAAAAAAAATGCAAATTTGAAACAGAAAGCCCAATAGTTCTTAAGAATACCTAATAAAGCTAAAGTAGCTAAACTCATTTCTATCATAGAAAAACTACCCATGAGTCAAGGCACTGATTTTCAGAGACTCAAGATCTCATCTGACTATTTATTTACTCACTAAACATTAAACTAATAGCATTTCTGAGGCCTATGAGCATGATTTAGTAAGTCTGAAGGTGACTAAGCTTCTTCCACAAACAAACAGACACTACTCAGTACTTAAACATTAAAAATTTTTTAACCATTAGCATTCTTTTGAGTCTCAAATCTATGAAGTCTGAATTCCACTTTATAATTGAAGAAGTGGAATTAGTATTAGGTCTTGAAGCTGTAAATGGACCAATTTCAACCTGGATTGATGGACACCAAATTCCATGTTCATGACCATTCTTACTAAGAACAGTCTACAGGTAGCAATAGCTTCTGTATAATAAAAATTGTACAGGAAAACCACAAAATATTTTAACAGAATAGGAAAATGCTGTACTTACTTACAAGACCATTAGAGTATTATCCAGCAATTACGTAAAATAAAATAGTAACAAATATCACCCTGATAAACATCACTCAGCTGTCTGGTATCAGGAAGAAACTGAGTTGAGTCTCAATGGACAGCTCAACTGAGAAACTTGATCAAGTTCTAAACTTTGATAGCTGCTAGTAAGATATTCCACTATCTGTGATCAAAAGAAAGCTAGAAAACTCAAAAATAATTTAAAAGTAATACAGCATAGAAAGGTATTTATCAACTCATTATGTCAGCCAAGCTTTGGCCTTAATACCAACAAAACAGAGAATGGCTCCTGCAAAAACAAAGTTACACTAAACCAAGTAATTCTTGTGAGGCACTTAATGTCCCAGGCTTCAATAACTGGACTCCACAATAAATAATTGACCAAAGAGGCACAACTAACAGACATTCCCCAAACCCAGGTATCTTAAGATCAGTGTTCTTTTTCTCCACATCAATAACATCCCTGAGTTATGGCTTTGCAGCACTGTTCATTGGGCTATTTCTCTCCCCCAATTTATTTCTATCTACAAACAGGTCCTACTACCCCCTTCTCAATAAAATTTACCTTCAGCCGTTATATGCTTATCTGTAATATTTAATTCTTTTTTTGTCCTTAGGTTCCAAAGTTTTAAAGTAGCCTTCACATATACTGTTTCCTTATGTCGTGATATGCTTGACTGCTGATGTCTCTCACAAATTATACTCATGTGTATGAGTGTATGTGCAACATTACTCAGTACATATTTCACTGACAAAATCAACTTTGTTAAAATAAATCATTTTCATCAGAGACAAACAGTTACTCCTTCTGTTGCCTTTTCATTTTTACAGGCTTTTTATCACTTGCCTCTGGATTTAAATGCAGGACTGCTTTAATAATTTTTAATTATAATATAAAATGTAAATATATAAAACATTTTAATTATAATATAAAATATAAATATAATATAAATCACGCATCCCAGGGCTAGTAAAGTCATGAATCTCAGAGAAGAACCTACAACCACTAATTTACTACACCAGCATAATTCCTAACTACACTCTAAATACTTATCCTTTTTCCCACAAATAAGTGTAGTTCTAATCTCTCTTCTCAGAAATTTCTCTCTGCAACAAATGGAAATCATTACAGAAAATCATAATAGATCAAACTGTAGAGATTGTGTGGTGTCTAGTCCCAACTGATACATCAACAAACACAATTCCTGCATCTAAGAACTGTCTTTTGGGGTGGGCATTGGTGACGCGGGCCTTTAATCCCAGCACTCGGGAGGCAGAGGCAAGCGGATCTCTGTGAGTTCGAGGCCAGCCTGGTCTACAAGAGCTAGTTCCAGGGTAGGCTCCAAAAGCTACAGAGAAACCCTGCCTTGAAAAACCAGAAAAGAACTTTTGATGCAGCCTCACATGCTCTCATATATTAATGAGTCTGTCTTACTGCATTATTTGTGTGCCCATTCCTGACCCCTCTGACAGTTTAGTCCATCAGAGTTTTTCTCATTCAATTCTCTGCTTCTCTTACAATTCCACTACTTCCAGTCTAACAATCTGGCTTCAAAATTATATTTCCTTTGAACTGTACTTTATTCCTCCCAGCAATGTGAACCCAATATTTCAATCAAGTCTACTTACTTCAATTCTTCCCTAGATATATATGTGTCTTATCATTTCTGGAGTCCTAGCCTATATCACCTGGCTCTAATAAACAAATCCTTTCAAGAGTAGTGTCAAAGTCTTCTCTTTAGCAACTCCTTTGTAGGCCACTCTCAGCAAGTTGTTCCCTTTTCTGAAATCCAAAAGCACCATTTTCTATATTGTTAAGAAAGTAGTCACCAAAAAAATCCCCTAATACTGTCAGCTCTTAATTTAAAGTGTTTTATTTCTTTATTTCTACTATAGAATCACGCAACAAACAGCACTATTTATATATCAAATTTAGGTATAAAAAATATGTGATAATACATAGGCTGTTATACACGAGCTGAAGACAGTTTAGAAAATAGAGAATTAACAATGTACAATTACTCCTTAGTACACAAATCTGTAAGACAAGAAAAATCTGAAAGGGATAGGCATGATCTGAACTGTAGACTAAATGGCTGTGACATTAGTTTGCTTCACTTTATTTGACTATGCTACCAATCCTGTGTACATGTATTTGTGTGTGTATGCATATACATATTGTGTATGTAACTTGCTAGAAACTAGATTGCTTTTAAATGAAGTAACATTTCTCTTAATAACAAAATCAAGGTACATTTTTAAATATCTCAATAAAGAACAACTATAAAAGTCCCTATAAATAATGTGTTTGAAAGGTAACTGATTTGGGTAAGTGAAGTCTTCTAAGTTAAAATCGTGACACAAACATCAGATACCTGGAAATAAAACATAACTAGTAGCATGGAGTACAGCTCACTGGCAGAGTGTGCTCAACCCCAAGAATCAAAAACTAAAATAAATAATAAAACTATAGAATTTCATATGATGATTCTATATCTTAGTAGGCAATGGATCATATATTCTAAATTGCACATACGGATTTTAAACACATATTCAGAAGCTCAAATTTTCATTTCATTAAAGACATTTGAGACAAAAACATCTATGATCTGGGACAAAGATCATTACATTTAATATAAAATATATTCATATAAGAAATCAATATAAGATAACCCCACATTCCTGAGTTTCCAGATTCCTTCCTATTTCAGGTACTAATATGCTTTGTACTTTTAACTAGCAATAATAATTTTTTTAATGCTCTAGAGTTAAAAAACATGCGAAAGTCTGTAGGTGTCTTACATTTAGCTTATTAGATTTTAATGTGTCAGACTGAAGAGAACAAACACAAAGAACAGATGAAAAGAAGATTGAAATCTATATATCGTGAAATGATACCATGATTCATTATATTTTTTAAAGCCCTGCAATGCTGAATGGCTCTCTCTACAGAGCAAAGATATATACAGCTATAAAGAATATAGAAACTGAAATTAAGGTAGGAACTCTGCTACTGTGCTATCAGCAGTTGCTACAGTGTTGGTTAGAAATGCTCTCATGTAAAGGCAATGATAACACTCTGAGATTGAAAAATTGCTGAAACACTGCTAACAACATCCTAAACGAACTCCTTGCTCACCATTTAATCTTATTTATTTAGTATATTGCCTGTGGGAAGTTTGGAGTTATGCATGCCAAGTTTACTAAAAATAAATATGAAAGTTTTAGGCTTAGAACTAATATGACTCCACAAGCAAGGAGAAGATGCCTTTCCACGTGTGAGGGAAGGAAAGCTTTGACATTTTGGCTTCTTGGGGTACTATTATCTCCATATTCTTTTCTTTGTTATTTGTGCAGTGATCTTTTTACTTCACTTCTCCTTGATCTTATGATGACAACTACGTGTATCTATCTTACTATTAAATGTAAGTGTACAGCACATTGGAGAGTAGGTAAAATTACTACTATTCAATAGGCTCACAGCCAAATGGAAAATATTTCCAAAAGAGGCAAGCCTAACATTAAGTTGGTGGTAGAAATAAGTATTTCATACTCATATGGGGATAAAATGAAACACTCAAGAAAATTGCATTTTTAAATTCATATTTTATGGGTGTGTCTACATTGTGTAGATGTATACACAGAGCTAATAAATCTCAATAAAAGGACTGTACAGATAGTAATGATTCCTGCCTTCCAGGAGATTACTGTCTTGTCTTCTCTATGAACCCAACTAGCTCACTCCAGTTAAAACCTATACAGCAACTGGACTTTCTCCACAGCTTTTTCCTATAGGAGCTCGTTTTTCTTTCTTTTATGCTTTGTTTGTCTTTATGGGCCTTTTTTATCCTTCCCTCTGAGTTCAAGCCAAAGCTTTTCTTTGTAGCTCTGAAACCTAACATGGCATCATAAGTAGTGTAGCTGCTTGCTCGCAGGCTACCTAAATTGAAAGTGATATAATCTACAGGGCAGCTCCTTGCTGATGTTCCACATTCACAGATGAGCTCCCCGGGGTACAGCTACAGCACCCATGGTGAAACTTCAGGCTGTCTCAGGTACATTAATTTACTCACATCATGGGAGTACCATTTATTAAATTTCTGCTCCAATGCGATAAGTGCTACCCTAATGACCCCAAAGAGTTAATGCATCTTGGAAAAGAGCCAAAATGCTCTCTGGAGACAGTTTATTCAATTAAGTGCCCAAGGCCCAGCATTTTCAATTAGCAGTTTAGTTGCTAAAGACTCTTTCATATTGGTTATCTGCAACATGTGATTATTGACACACATTAAAAAATTGCGTATAATTCATTCAAAATGAGATCTCCGAAATAACAGGCACAGACCCAGATTCAATTAACACTTATTTTGTATGTACAGAATGCTAGGAACTGTGCTAAGTATTGTCCTATTGGGATTTGAGAGACATGAAGTTAAAACAGGAAAGTAATGAAGTTTGAGAGCACTAAGGATAAAGCGCCTGGGTACAGATAAATAAAAGGACTCCCTTCTTTAAGTAGTCCACAGAGATAACCTCAATGGCGCATCCAGAATCAGGTTCCTAAGTCCCCTGCTCTCAATATATGGCTATTGTCCCACTAGAACAGTCTTATTGGTACCTATGCCCTTCTGCTCCAATAAGAACTAGTCAAGTCCCACCCTGTGCACAAAACCTTTTCTGTACCTTTAAGTTCTTCTAGGATTGCCAGCAACCAGCAGAGATGTTTTTCCAGACCTGGCATTTAACAATATACAGCTGGATATTTAATTTTTATTCATCACTTAACCTCCTTATATAACTTGACAAGAAGGCACTTGGCCTAAAACCTTGTATTACCACAATTCCACATAGAGCTCAAATACCCTTCTTAAAGTCTTTATAACTTAAACTAAAGTGAAATCACTCATTTTTGGACTTCGTGTATGCTTGCATTTTCAAGAAAGATTCTACCTCTAGTATAAAATTTTACATCTGCAATAGGTCTATCATAATCGTATGCTATTTCTACTAAAGTTGTATGTTTATTCAAAACATAAAACTGAATTATTTCATTATCTGCTACAAATAAAATTGATGATAAATTAAAAGGCTTACCAAATGAGCTACCTGGTTTAAATTAGTTTATAGTATACAGAAACTCTAGGATCCCAAAATGGAAAACTGATAATTCTCCTGTGAAATTTAATTATTTTAGATTTCTTTTCTCATCTAACTTTATTTCATTCAAATACTTCATTAAAATTCCAGAGTAGAAAAATATATAAATGTTCAAGTATACATAATATATTGTTAATTTGCCTCTTTTCATATCTGGAATCATTATTTTACCTATCATCTCTAAATACTAAAAAGTAGGGCCCCCACACAAAGTACATTATTAATTGCATGCATTCATCAAAGGGAGCCCAGTTCTGTTCCTAAGTGGAATAAAAACAAACTGTGCTTCACAGGCAGCATAGGAGTCAATATAACCCTTTCTGCTTCGAGGTGCTTACTTATCAACCTGTATGCACCACCACATATCTCAGTCTATAAATGATAATATATGTGCCTATATCTGTCTTCCTGAGACTATAACTCAAGGGTAATATCTCAAATACTTGAGTTCTGAAAATAGTCGTATACCTGAATTACTTTTCCAATAATTTATCAGTGGTGAAATAGTATAACTTCAATAAAGGAGGGTAACGAATGTGATGCTACACAACATGAGACTGCATGTTTGTAAACAGGAGTTGTAACACAGTGAAGGACTGTGTTAGCGCGCTTCTGCAGAGCACCACACCTCCACCTAATTAGCCTTGGCACCGCTCCCCAACCTTGTAATACATTCATACTAGAAAGCAAGTCAGGGAGAAGGAAAAGATAGCAAACTATTTAAATACCAGCTATGTTAACGTAGAAGCAATACAGTACAATTCATGTACCTCATGTTCTCTGCTAATTGCTTAAGACATCCTGCTATGGGAAAGACAGTAACAGTAGCCAAATCCTAGTCTTCTTTAAATGCCAGCTCTTAATAACAAACCCCAAAAAGGTCTTAATTGCATTTACCAGCAGCTCATGAACTTTAAAAGTTGTTAATCAGATTTCCATGTAAATGGAATGACGATTAAAGGTTAAGTACAGGTTTCTGAAATTTCAGAAGTTGAGAATATATTGCCCTTCACAAGGGGGGGGGGGGAGATCAGCCTTGACAAGAACTAAACATCTTAATTAAACATGCAAAACTACCATGCTTATTTTTGTATAAAGTTCTATTTCCAAATGTCAAAGTTAATCGTGCACTTGACTAAAATGTGGAATACTCTCTGCCAGAGAAGAAATGCATAGTATTCTTTCCTGAGAAGACGTCTACAGGTCTCTATACTTGCTGTGATGTCCTCTTGCAACTGATCTTCACCTATGCTACAAGGAAACCTGAAAATCACAGGGGAATGCCAGCTACAGAAAGCTCTTAATTGCTCTCCATCTGAAAAGTAATCTAAAGTCACAGTTTTTCAATCAATTCTGCTTCATATTTATGTGGCTTGGGAGAAACACGAGGCGCTTCCCCATAAATTCATTGCACCTGTGTCCCTGGAGTGACATGTTGACAAATGAACATGACATCTCCTCAAACTCCAGTAAGAATTTATGATTCCTAAAAAGAATATATTTGATACATTATACTGTCATCACAGTTGAAAGCAAAACCATGTCTGTAGAGTACACTTCACAGAATTTCCAAAAGCCTATGTTCTGCAATAGGATAAATGGAATCCTAAGCCCCAGGCCAGATGTTCTACATCTCTAATACTTCCTCTACAGTTCTCAGTTCTCCAGCTGAACAGGAAGCAAGTACAGGAACTGCTGTTGCAATAATGAGATGAAAAGATATTGCTCCAGACAAAATAACTATAAGACTCAAATTTGTATTATACTAGCCAGGAAAAGTAAATATTACTTAATCCAGGTAAACATCACCGGAAAAGAAAGTCTCTAGAACCCTACTGTCCCTATTTATACTTCAAGTTCTCCCCTTGTATTCCTAAAAGCTTGATTAAAATCTTGTGCTTCCTCATCACAAACGATGCACAATACTACTTTGTTTGTTTTACAACGTTTTAGTTCTTAGCAATGCTGTTAGAGCCACAGATACAACTACTATTAGGATTCTATCCAGTATCTCTATTTATGTTACCTGGTATTGTGATTTAATTTGCCACAGAACAAAGCGAAGCACTTCAGTTTTAGGGAAATCCCTAAATGACAAAGTACAGCATAGTTTGTAAGGGCAAGATTATGCAGTTAAAACGAAATCTTTCAGAAAGGAAAGGAAAGGAACAGAACTGAAAAAGGAAATAATTCTTAGCTGACTAACATTTTGGAAAATGCCTCAAATAGACTAGAGGTGTCCTTAGCAGAGCCTTTGGTTACAGCTCAAAATCAATAAGTTGCTCCAACTTTAATGAAGAGGTTCCCTCTTCCAGAGAACAGCCTTGGGAAGTGTTATGTTTGATGGTTCAATCCCACAAATGTCAATAAGGCTCTGAAATGCAATTCATTGACAGAAGGGCCCCTCAGTGTGACCTCTATGCAGGAGGGCATGGATGCTCAGAGGTTGCCACATAAACCCTGACTAGATCCCGACTGAAACAGCAACTAGAAGAGGGGTTTAGTCTAAAGACAGAATTTCTCTGTAGAGTAGTATCACGTTCTCTATATTTGTGCCCTAAGAATAAAAGGGTTTTCATATCCACTCTCTTTACTTCTCCATTCCTCCTCCCTCATATGACAACCTCTAGGTGTGTGTGTGTGTGTGTGTGTGTGTGTGTGTGTGTGTGTGTGTGTGTGTGTGTGTGTGTGTGTGCGCGCGCGCGTGTGCGTGTATGCTAACAATAGTTTTATATTAAATCTACAAACCTGGCACCTTTTTCTATAGTATCAGATTTACCCAACAAAATAGATAATCAGGACAGGTTTTCAAATAAGGAAAAGGAGCCTGCCTCTGCTTCCCAAGTGCTGGGATTAAAGGCCTGAACCACCGCTGCCCGGCCAGGAGTTAGTCTTTTAAAACAACGTCTTAGCTGGGCTGGTGGTAGTGATGCTCGCCTTTAATCCCAGCACTCTGAAGGCAGAGGCAGGTGGATCTCTGTGAGTTCAAGGCCAGCCTGGTCTACGGAGAAGTTCCAGGACAGCCAGGACTGGTGTATAGAGAAACCTTGTGTAAATGGAGACTCCTTTTTTGTTTCCGCCTCCCCATACACAAATAATCACACAGAAGCTATATTAATTACAACACTGGTTGGTGTATTAGCTCAGGCTTCTTATTAGCTACCACATCTTAAATTAATGCATTTCTATTCATCTGTGTATCAGCACAAGGCTGTGGCCTACGGGTAAAGTTCTGTTGCTCCAGCATCTTTCTCCTTTGGAAGCTACATGGCCTCTCCCTGACTCTGCCTACTTTCTCTCTCTGTCTCCGTTCTGATTTCCCGCCTGGCTTTACTCTGCTAAGCAATTGGCCCAAACAGCTTTATACACTAACCAATAAAAACAAAACATATACAGAAGGAAATCCCATATCAGCCTTGTCTTGGAAAATCAAAACAAGACAAACAAAAACCTCTGAATAATCAGTCATCACTACAATATGCACAACAGGGTTCCAATCAGACTAGCAAGTTACTGTCTCACCAAATCATTAGTTCACAGATTTTTACTAATTAAAAAAAATTCATTTTCCTCTAAGTCAATTTCACTCTCCTTTCATGGCCTAACACAAATATCAAACTTTCAGTGGTATTTCTGTTCATTTTGCAGCATATCTGCAAGGTATGCAAGGTATGCATACTAGGTAATGAGCACACACATAAGAAGTTTTCGGCACTCAAGGGCTCTTTTGTTCCAAAAAATTATGACATTTTGTTTCTTGTTCACTTGCACAAATAATCATGCAACAACACATCCAACATACCATCCCACCAGCAGATCCCAGCCAGTGGCTTGGAGTTTATCTCTATTCTCTATTTTCTGTGGATTATTCCTATGATTCCATTTATGAGCAGAAACAGTATTGATGAATATTTTTTATGAGCTAGGCACTTCCATTTGTCACCTATATGCTACGTGGAGCTGAGTCAGATCTACAAGCCACCTATTATAGGCTTCATCTTGTGCTCTAAGAAATTTGGTTCTGAAGCTGTTGCCCAACTGTAAGCTATATGAATTTGGGAAGTCACATATACCATTCAGTTGAAAATGACTATTCACAGCATTTAAAGGAGCTGGTGGAACGTCATTCATACAGTCACCTAAGTTTTCTGATACATTGAACAGATTCTAAAGTACAGGTTCTGGTTTACAGTTACTACCCAATGTACCAAAGTAGCTCATTTGAAGTTCCCCTCCCTTCTAAGCCTACCTGATAATCTGACCACTATGTAGATACCGTTGTTGGCTAATCTGTTGGTTTTGGTACAGCTGTTCTTTTTTCTGAACCCATTAAGCATTAACACAAAGCTTTTCTAGCTACATGTTGGTTCCAGTAGGATCTGGTGAGCCATTTAAATATAATGATTACACAATTCAGTTCTATTAACATACAAGAAAAGGTTAGACAATGCAGAGCTGGAGGTAATGCCCAATTCATTTACATTTACTTTATACTGGTAAAAAAAAAATATCTTTAATAAGAGCTCACTGATGAAGTCAGAAAGTCCTTCAACAGGGTACAGAATGTAGAACCCAAGGACAATCTGACTTAAACGAAGACAAAAATGAAACAGAGTAGCCCCATAATTGATTTCTTTTTTTTTAAGTATTTATTTATTATGTATACAATATTCTGTCTGTATGTCTGCAGGCCAGGAAAGGGCACCAGACCTCATTACAGATGGTTGTGAGCCACCATGTGGTTGCTGGGAATTGAACTCAGGACCTTTGGAAGAGCAGGCAATGCTCTTAACCGCTGAGCCATCTCTCCAACCCATAATTTATTTTTTATAAGTATATTCTCAAAAGCTAAATCCTTTAAGATCTATAACTTCAAATTAAAACATAATCTCAGTTTATGATCTGGCATATAAGGGTCAAACTAACAGCTAAAATGTTTTGCATTGCATAAATTGTTACTTTTAATGTTTAACACATCAATACCTCTATAGATAGATCATCTGATTTTTAAGTCAAAATAGCAGTGATATATTTGTGAGCTTCCTGTTTTGTATTTCTCACATGCAGTTGCAAAGTGAGAGTCAGCACTTATCTATTCCGACAGCACCAGCTCAGCCATAGCCAGGAGTCACAACTCACTTCTTTCTCCACCACCCTAACATCCTCAGCTCTGGAGAGCTCTCAACATAGCCAGAACTCACTGCAATAGAAAAGGATTCTGCAAGTACAAACTTGGAAATGAAAAACACATTTTGTTATATGTCACAATTTTCTTATTGCTACCTTACAAATATGTTCTGTTCTAAGCAGGAATTTTATCTTTCATAATCTTTAGCTTCACTAATAAAGCAGGAAGTGGTTCCTAAAAAGAAATAAAATGCAACAAAAAATAAAATGATTGTTTAAGTGTGGGGGAAGTTTCCAGTTTGAAACATATCCTAATCTCTTAGAAACTGAACATTCAGAGACTTCGAAATGGTTACAAGTGAGTAAGAGTAGAAGTCTAATAGTGTCTGCTCTGGTTTCCTGTAAGACTGACATTTAAAGACAGTCTGAACCATACAACTCTGAACTTAGTCATATATTGTTTTAAAATGCCAATGCTGTTGAAAATGGAATTATTTGATCTCAACCAGGAAGCTATCTAAGAAAGAACACTGTGTACTACACCTCTGCTTTAACACCTGGAGTAACTGAAGTTGTTCAATCTGAATATTATATATAATATAATAATAAAATATATATCTAAGAAAGAACACTGTGTACTATACCTGCACTTTAACACCTGGAGTAACTGAAGTTGTTCAATCTGAATATTATATATAATATAATAAATATCTAAGAAAGAACACTATGTACTACACCTGTGCTTTAACACCTGGAGTAACTGAAGTTGTTCAATCTGAATATTATGAACAAAGTACTTTAATAGGAAAAAAAATCTTGCTTTCAAATAAACTCAATATTTAACATATACTGCCCCCCACCCTGAGACAGGGTTTCTCTTTTTAGCTTCGGAGCCTGTCCTGGAACTCGATCCATAGACTAGGAAGACCTCAAACTCACAGAGATCCACCTGCCTCTGCCTCCTGAGTGCTGGGATTAGAGGCATGCACCACTGCTGCCCAGCCCAGCTTAACACGAAACTCTTTAATTGTATTAAAGTTGTATATTATAAGCAAACCTTTCTTCAACAAAAATGTCATGACCGCTATTCAAGAGGTAATACAGTAACTTTAATAAAGGCTATTCTCCTTGTAACATGCTTAAAAGGTTATAAACATCTATCTAGGGTTAATTTCCCAAGATAATATTTCTTAAGAAGATACAATGGGGAAGAAACAACAAATGTTTAAGGAACTATTTGGGTTCTTAATATGTAAGTGCCATAAAAGTCATCACTAGTTTCGGGGGGGGGGGGGTGGCTTCAGCTAAATCAAAGGAAAAAAAAGGTTTCAAACTTTAAATACAGACTTTGATTTTCAAAGAGTTTAAAATCAGCATACTACTAAGCAAAAGGAGTCAGAGAGAGGGAGCCAGGGAAGGATGTACCCACCTACAAGCACAGGACCTTGATCCCAAGGAAGAAAGATTACACAGTTGAGGCTGGCTACGGAGCAAGTCTGAAGGAAGGCTAAACTACACAAAATAGACCTTCCCAGGAAAAATAATTGTATGTATATATAACTTATACATATGATTTATTTTATATATATATATATATATATATATATATACATGTATAAAGTTACAAATAGCGAGAGACAGAGAGATTTACTCTGATACCTCACAGCAATGCAGAGTAAATGCAATCTCCACTGGTAAGTAAGCATCAGTGCTCCATGTTATCAATTATCTCCAAGAACTTTTATTATGCAAATTTCGACTATGTGGTATTCCATATACAATCTGGTCAACCAATAATATTAAAATCACTGAGCCTTACTGTAGCAAGTAGAAATATACGTTTGCTTTCACACAAAATGATTTCTGTAACCTTGTTGCATTATTTATAATTCACGGTGATTTTTATAGTCCTATGGTTGAATACAGATTTTTCTTAGAGATTTATGTTAGGCTCTTTTAAAGCCTCGTTCATATTTATAGCTTATTCTCCTTCCAGAAAAGGTAACATTCCTTTCCATGTATATATGTCATGATAAGCTTACAGACTGACAGGGTGGACACAGGCAGACTTTACACACCAGAAAGGAGATTGATGAATGACTAGGGATGCCATTATAAGACACTTTAATGGAGGGGGAAATAGAAATAAACCATGGAACTAAACAATTAACCTCACATGACTGAATTTTAAGGAGAGGTATATTTCAAATGTCCACATATTGGCTCATAGCATACATAAAGGTTAGTAGTTCACACAGGTAACATCTTGTTCGCTATTCTGTCACTACTAAGAACATGTTTCCACGAAGTGCATTTTTTACTGTCAGCTGCTGTAAACAACCTAAAATAGGGGAGGAAAAAAAAACAACCTAGTTAAAAATAACTTTTGTAGAGAAGGGTGATAATTTTGAACATAAAAGATGAAAATGAAAGGTTGAGTGGAGATATGACAATGACAGGGGTGTTGAAGGTAGAGGGTTCTTGTGTTTTCTAGAAGCCTGGGCTATAACATTGTTCCAGCCCAGTCATCAGATTTCTCCTCAAATTTGTCAACAGAGAACCACCTCACTACTTCTATATCCTAAGGTACAAATTATCTTGCTACCAAACTACTTAGAAATAATCATCTTTGCAAATGTACACATGAGATATGTGCTTTCATTACTGCTGTAAGGACCATTTATTTCATTTCTTCAAATGTTTTCAAAATTTCTTGTTTTGTCTTTGGCTTCTCCTGAATTCCTCTTATCAGAAAAACTGATCCGCAACTAGGATGATAACCAGACCTTCAACTGCTCTCAGTGAGGAAAACAGAAGGCAACCATCCTGTTAATAACGTCAACACTAGTAAGAAGTGACTTAGACCATAAACTTAGTTGCATGTTTTTTAACCCATTAAAAATTTTAATTAAGAAAGGTAATAGAAAAACGGTATATCTCTGTATCTGTCATATTGCACTGTTGTCATTTTACTCAAAATAACTTAACTCTTTCCATCCACCAATGAGTTATAAACTGAGCAAGGCCACACTAACAGCAAACTGGAAATTAGCACCATGCTGGAAATATTACAGAACATACCTGACATCAGCATCAGAGGACCATTTCACCTGTTCCCAGAAAGTCATTCAGATGATGAGTCTAAACTCCTATCTTATTTTTTTTAAGTGGGACTAATACTCAAATCAGAGCTAAGTAACCAATCGAACACTGAAATTTCTAACCTTCCTTAAAAGTCTTTATCTGCCCCAGAAGATTTAGAAAAATATTCCAGCAGTTAAGAAAACTGCTGCTCTTCCAGAAGATACAGGCTTCCAGGAGATTCCCAGGACCCATTTGATGGCTCACAACCATTTGTGACTCCAGCTCCAGGAAATATGATGGACTTTTCTGGCTTTTATGGGTGCCAGGCACTCACAAGGTACACAGATAGATACACATGCAAGCAAAATACCCATATACATTTCCATTCTAGGATTGAAGGTGTAAAAAATATATAAATAGAAAAGTGAAAATGTTAAAAATCATGAGCCCATGAAATAGAGAAAATCATTCAAGAATATTTTTCTTACATTATACAAAAAAAGATTAGAAAAATTTCTGGCTTCCTAAATATGTTGGCCCATGTTTACCATATATATTTAATTTTTAAATCCCATTTGTAGATAAAGAAAAGACAATATTCCTCTAATTTAAAACTTAATAGGCAATCTATAAGTAGAAAGGAGAGAAGTTTAAATGTTAAGATATATTCTAATGAGTAGTACCCCACAATCTCACCCACACACCCCACCCATTAAAAGACTTATAAAATGAAAAAGACATAAAAACAACTCACAATGCCAAAATCTAGATCCAAACACAGCTACTGCCAGAATGTTTAATGAATCCCCACTAAGTCCAAGGCTGAAAGAACAGACTTAAAACTTTACATAATGATATAATGAGGCTGTTACAAGGGAAAGCCACCTGTTATGAAGAAAAAGGTACAGAAAGCCTCTCCCCTTCTTTTTCTATACCCCAAAGAAGCAATGCTGAACAATGCTGAACAGCACTCAGGACCACACTGATGCTATTAGCCCTCCCAGTGTATCTTTCTCCTCATGCAAATATAAATTGTCCCATGTCCATTAGAACAGAACTTCAAACTAAAGAAGTTACTTGAATCAGAAGATACAAAAGAAAGAATTCTGACAATACAATCACCTTTTGTAAAATATCATAGATAAAGAAAGAGCAATCATGAAAACTGATTTTTATTTGAATACTCAGGTTTTTCTCTGTATACTCATAAAAGTAATTTCCAACAGTAAAACTCATAAAATAATTTATTTAATTATCACCTGGATATTGAGGCAATAGACTAAGAAACATTTCTTGTATTCCAACAGTGGGCAAACAATGGGTCTGGATAGAGTTGTTATCCTGTAAAGCAGAATAAACAAGAAAAAAACTGGGGAGTGGGGACACTACAACAAACTAAAATCAAGAAGTTCTCAGTACATCCTGACAGCCACAGAAGCACATAAAACAAATGGCTTCTTGCAACAGTAAAAGAAATCTTTCAAGGGAAAACTGGCTGAAAGAAAGCCATTGATATAAGATTAAAGGGAACCAGAGAAAGTTAAAAAAGATGCCAGGAAAACAAAAATGTTGTAACAAAATCAAAAATAAAGGCACAAGGTTAGTAATAATTGATATCACATAAAATAAAGTCAGAGGCACAAAAAAATTTCAGACATGCTTTTCAAGGAACACGGGACTCACAATAACAAGTCTGGAATGAATGAGAATGGGTGATAAATAGAAAAATTATGAAAACGGGATTTTAGCCTCAAAATTACACAAAACAAACAAAAAGAGAGAGAAGAAGAGGGAGGAGGAAAAGGGACAGAGAATGAGAAAATGCTCTTTATTGGAGGGAAAACATTAAGAACAAAACAGAAGAGTTTACAGCAATTGGTACTAGAGTAGTAGGGCCAATAAATGACCCTTAGCTAGGAACACATTCTCACAGAGCAGAAGTGGGGAGAGGAGCAGAATAAAGATCTTATTAAAAAAAAAAAAAAAGATCAAAAATCTGAAGAGTTGCATAGTTTCTATAACACTAAATGGCAGAAAACTCTGAAACAATGTCTATAGAGGTTTTTAAAGGAAAAGAGTGTGCTTAAGAAACAACATGTCTTCACATTTAGAGACCAAAAAACAAAAGTCTATGTTTCAGGCAGACTATAAGACTCCTCCAACTGGTATAATGAAGTCCACTGAGTAGTTTAAGACAGAAACATATCTTCTCAGTTCTAGAAGCTGAGGCTAAAATCAAGGTATCTGTGGGGCCATGATTTCTGTGGTCTGGGGAATGAAGGCTCCTTGACTATTCCATGGTCTCTGGCTCTCTTGGGGAGGCCTGGTCTTTGAATTGCCCTATTGTGGGGGTTACCAACAATGCTTGGCCTGTGGAAATACTATTCCACATTCCTCCTCTGCTGGTAAGTGGCATTCTTCTTATGTGTTCCAAGTCTCAATAATCAAATTCCCATCTTCTTAAAAGACAAGAATCATTAAACCAGGTTCCACCTAAATTCAGGGCAACTCACCCTAACCCAGTATGGTCCCACTTTATTTTGACTGAATATGACAAAGATCTGTGGAGCTATGGCCAGAGGCACCAGTTTCAGATGTTAGCAATACAATTCTACTTGTTATAGGGGATAAATAAATACTTGACGCTCACAAGAAGGAGTAGGATTTCCAACTATAAGAATAAGAAAAATAAAGCCGGGCGGTGGTGGCGCACACCTTTAATCCCAGCACTTGGGAGGCAGAGGCAGGCGGATCTAGAAGAGCTAGTTCCAGGACAGGAACCAAAAAACCTACAGAGAAACTCTGTCTCCAAAGATAAAAAATAAATAAATAAATAAATAAATAAATAAGAATAAGGAAAATATGAAACATGGGATTCACTGAAGACTTTCCCCAGGCCCAGTGTTAGTAATCAGACCGGTTGGAATGTGCACTGGCACACTGTGCAGACCTAGGACACAGGACTCCACAACAGCTCTTGAGCTGCTCTTCTTCCTGGTTCCCTTGCCTTGAAGCTAAATCACAACCAACGTATTTTAGACAACACCAGTGTCATTCTTTCTACCACTTACTAAAAGTGGCTCAACTATTTTAAACACATTTGGTAAAGCAGTTCAGACTTAGTAAATGAAAAGTGCATTTTTTTTCTCTTTCTCTAAAAGAGTAACGTAGAAAATATAAATTGTAATTAAGTTATTTGTGGGTTTCTTTCAGAAATTGAGAAATAATTTTTTCATACATTTAAATCTCATACTAAACTATATGAGTCATTAGATTTTAATTAATTCTTCTCTGGTCTGAATTCTGTGACTGGACCTGTATTAAGAATAGTTCAAAGAACGTAGGAGAGGATTCCAGTATTTTAAAGTAAATAAACATTTAAGTGAAAGATAAAAATATCCCAGGAGTATGGGGTTCTGAATGTTTTTCAAATGTCTATTTTCCAAACACCTCTGTAATAGGCATTTAATTACATTTATAAAGAGAACGGAGTGAATTGTTAAAATAAGTATGTAGTCCCTCTTCTGGCTTATATCATAGATGTGTGTGTATGCACATGTACTGGTTGGATCTTGATTTCTTTTTTTAAACTTATTATTTTTTAAATATTTATTTATTTATTATGTATACAATATTCTGTCTGTGTGTGTGCCTGCAGGCCAGAAGAGGGCACCAGACCTTACTACAGATGGTTGTGAGCCACCATGTGGTTGCTAGGAATTGAACTCAGGACCTTTGGAAGAGCAGGCAGTGCTCTTAAGCTCTGAGTCATCTCTCCAGCCCCTTGGGTCTTGATTTCATACATGATACTTGTCTTTCTTATCTCACTAACATGATGATCTCCATGCCCATTCATTTTCCTGAAAATGGTAAAATCTCATTCTTTTGAATAATTGCTCCTTTTTAGACGTTGCTAGAAAAAGGGGGTGGTGGGTCTCCTTACTAAAGTCTTTAACCTGTGTTCCGGTTGGCTCGATAATGCCTAAGAATTAAGAAAACTGCAGAAAGGTAACATGGTACAGGGCAGAATCTCACAATGACCCCACACACATTTGAATTATCTGGAAAGGAATTTTGGTTTATTTGTAAATATTATTTTCATGGCAGGGGCATGATTCTTGTTGATTTTTGTTTTGGTGTGTTTCCCAAGATGATTCTAATGTATAACCAAGGCTAAAACGCACTGAGGTGGTGGAAGAGATCTAGTAGATAAAAGTAAAGCCATGGACCCTAATAACATCAACAGTTTTCAGTTGTATCATCATTATGTATTCCCAAGTCTTCTCGCACACACCTGCAAAGAAAAAAGTACAACACCCACACAGGGCTTTGGAACTGTAAAGCACATTGCATGTATTTAAACAATCCTTTCAAACACAGTATTTACTAAGAGTCAGATTTGGGGGTCATCCTAAAGGTCAGAAACCTATGACTGCATATACGCACTTGAGTAAATTCTATAATGAGTTTACAAAATTTCAACTTGCCAGGATATAAGTTGAAAACTGCTACCTTTCAGTCATCAAGCACATAGCAGAAGGAATGTATAAATCAATAAAAATAAGGTCCAGAAATATGGGAAAAATACAGATTCAAAGTCACACTAACACCCACTAACGATCCACTTAAGAAAAATAAATATTTTAACTCTTTTTTAATATTTATTTATTTATTTATTTATTTATTTATTATGTATACAGTATTCTATCTGTGTATATGCCTGCAGGCCAGAAGAGGGCACCAGACCTCATTACAGATGGTTGTGAGCCACCATGTGGTTGCTGGGAATTGAACTCAGGACCTTTGGAAGAGCAGGCAATGCTCTTAACCTCTGAGCCATCTCTCCAGCCCCAATATTTTAACTCTTATTGAATTTGTTCTTTGTCAATTAAGTACATAGAAATAATGTCACCTAATTACTTTCAGCCCTACCATCTCACATTCCCCACCTCTTGATCAATCACTCTTTTATCACTACAGGTCCCTGTCCCACAATCTCGAATTTATATTTATTTTGTAACCCAATCAGTTTAGTCAGACCCTGGGTTGGGAGCTAACCCCTGAGCAGGAGAGCTCAACAGAGGTCTACAAGTAAAGATAGCAACTGGTACCCCTCCAGAATCCATCAGTAGCCAGTAGTGTAGCAGAAAGTAGTAAGCCCTTCTGTGTCTCTGCCTGATATGTGATAGCAGATCACAGGCCCAATCTTGTACAGGTTCATCATAGGCAAACACAGATGCTGTGACACCATGGTTAAAACAGCTATGTTGTGCCATCAATTAACTCTGGTGGATAAAATAGAAGACAAGAGCATGACCACTTTGGGGAGTATCTGGGGCTTCCCTAACCCAACAACTCAGAAGGAGGGTCCCATACTTTGCACTGGGACACATGGCTTTTAAGGAACACCATTATTGTCAGGTACCAGCTTCGACAAGTATACCACTTACCAGGCAGGATAGGGCCATGGAGATGAGAAATATAAGTAAAGAGAAGGAAGACACAAGTGAAAACAATAAAACAGAAACATAGAATAGTACCTGAAGAGTTCCAGTCAATACCGAAATTCAACCCCCCATTTAATTTTCCATACACTTTTATACCCCAATACAAAAGGAGGAAGAAGGCAAAAGACTGCTTTAACATGATAAAAACGGATAACTGGAACACTTACTTACTTGCTTCAAAACTTGAGATATCAAGCCATTAATTCATGAGAAAAGCATTCTGTTGTTTAGGCAGTGAACACACCCTAGACTAAGTATCCTAAAGGCATTCACTCCCTAAGTCAAATATCTTAATTCAAAAGAAGCAGCAAAGTACACTAGAATTCTGACCTTAGGTCAGGGTGGAGTGGATTCTGTTTCTTGGTCCTGGTCTAGGGGCAAGGCAGTGTCAGGGTGTTCTTTCCTTGGATCTTTTACCCTGCAGGTACTACAATTAATCTTGATCTTTTATAAAGCCAAGAAAATGGTTAAGCTTTACTAAAGGTCATTCATACCACCCACTGATACCACCAGGGACAGAATGAGAAGACAGTGTGATCTACAGAACAACGAAAACAAAAAGTTGGTCAGAGAATGGATCCACTGGATTCTATATTCTACTAAGTGACTCTAGAGAGGAAGTGTCACATAGGGTTTGTGGGATTTCAAATTCTAGCACACAATGATTAAGGATAAACAAGGAAAACTACAATGCATTTCACATATCAAGCTTTACCTTTTAGGTCTGGATTCTGGTATCATCTAAGGCTACTCAGCTGCTATCTGTTGCGGGAGGTCCTTCCGCTCCTCCAGCCAATAGCCGCGGAGATACCAGCCCATTGGGGCGTGGTCTCTCTCTTTAAAAAAAGCAGTGTCTTCCCTCCTTGCTCTCTCTTACTTCCTGCTCCGCTTCCAGCGAATAGACTCTTCCTGATTGCACAGAGGGCTGTTGTCTGGAACGGTGATCTGTAAGTTTTTTCCCCTTTAAATAAATACTACCTTATTAATCATAATTCCAAACTGCTGTGGGATTGTTTGTGACTTACACCTTCACCTCTCTGATGAACAAAGATGAAAAATTTTCACACCTTGTGCAACATATAAAAATTGTACTCCCGGGCTGGAGAGATGGCTCAGAGATTAAGAGCATTGCCTGCTCTTCCAAAGGTCCTGAGTTCAATTCCCAGCAACCACATGGTGGCTCACAACCATCTGTAAT
>NW_004949102.1:10088306-10097453 GCF_000317375.1 Microtus ochrogaster | reverse complement strand
TTCCCAAAGACGTAAGATATATATATCAAACAAACAAACAAACAAAAACCCAGCAATTAAAACTGTCTCCCTCTGTAATCTCTGGTTCAGTTCCTTCCTCCGGAGTCGTGCCTTAAAATCTTAACTTGGCTTCCCTTGAATACAATCATAACCTGTAAGCCTAAATAAATAAGCCCTTTGCTCCCCCATGTTCTTTTTCATCTATGTTTTATCACAGCAACAGAAAAAGAAACAGATAAATTCCTTTTTGGTCAAGGGCAAGTTTTAGGTTAACATTATTAACCCCTACTAGACTCCCAAACTCCTCAAACTCCAACGAATTTAAATAAAGCCATCTCTTTTTCTTATTGCTGTTGTTGTTGTTGTTACAAATTTTGACACATTCCCTTCAGTAACACAACCTGATTACTCAGGTTTTTTTTTATAATTTACAAATTATCTTCTTCTACAGTCAAAATCCATCTACTTCCTCCCCTCCCACTCACTTTTTTAATGATCCATTCTACTGGATTATAAATAAATCCGTTTCTCTTCTAGATTATTTTCTTCTGTTTACAAATAGTCATAAATAACGAACCTCTGAAGTGTCTGCTGATCACTTCATCACATCCACTAAACTGCTGCATCCTTCATCCTGTTTCCCTGGCTCTTTGGCCCAATGACATCATCAGGCAAGACTTGCTATCACTATTTACATGTCATACTGTCTATTAGTGGAAGCTCTTTAAAACACAACACTAAAGTTTTATAACATTGAACTCCCCAGAGTATAATATATTCCAGGAAAAGTTTATGCAATGAATAAAAACAACAGACACTGAAAGAAATGCAAAACACACACAAAACAACACAACTTTCAATGTTTCCCCAGAGATATGACATGCCTTGTCAGTGATCAATCCTCAGTAATGAATAGAGACATAAGATCAAATTTCTTTCCTTTCACACAGCTGTCTATGAATACTCTGGAAGAGAATTTGGGCAACAACATAACCTTCTCTCCCAACTCTGCTCAAGGATCCAGTCTCAAGAACGAGAGTCAGTGGGCATGTAGAATTGGCACTTGCACACACAGAAACATGCATACTACATGGACAAAGATTTAGCAACATTAGTCAAGGACACCCCACTGTTCTTCAAGATGTTGGAAAACCTTACTCTTTCAAACATAAAACTGAAAATAACCTTAGGTGGGGTTTCTAAATCCTCCATAAGTCTAAAACAGATTTTCTTGCATTCATGCATGCTTTGCTTTCTGGCCATGTGATATCTTCCCATTCCCCAGTATAATCTTTCTTAACACAACCTATTCTAATGCTCCTTCTTCAGAATAGATTTGCTTCCCTGCATGCAAAAACCACTCTTGTTTTGAAGTATTTTCTAAAAACTTAAAGACTTTTTCCTTTTAAAACCCCTAATGTTTATATCCATATCATTTATTTGGCATTTACAACCAGCTGTTAATGTTATAACTTTTCTGATATAATATTTCAGCCAAAATCTCCCAGTAGAAAAGCAATATGCATCATGAACATTGATAGCCAGCTGTAGCATGACAAGTTCATTCCAAAGTTAAAAGTGCTTGAAGAGTAACCTAAGCCAAAGTAGGCCTGAGGTAATGATCTCCACCTAGGGCTGGAACAGGATTGAAGCAATAAAATCCACAAAATTGGGACTGAACCAGCTACATAAGCCTGATTGGGCCTGAGGGAGCAAGCTCCACAGGAACAGGAGCCTGAAGCCAATCCAGTCCCAGGGCACTAGCATACCAGGATTGAGCCAGCAACCTGGTCCAGAGCAGACTAGAGACAGCTAAAGAACAGGTACAGGGAAATAACTATTGAGCAAGTGAACCAGAGTCAAGAGAAAGCTGAGGGTCCGGATGGAATCTGGGACCTCATGAAACGGAAAAGCTTCTGTAAAGCAAAGAACACAACCAACAAGACAAAACGACAGCCTACAGGATGGGAAAAGATCTTTTCTAACCCCACATTAAACAGAGGTCTAATCTCCAAAATAAACAAAAACAAAGAACTAAAGAAATTGGTCATCAAAATAACACATAATCCAATAAAAAAAAAAATAAAGAAGAAGTACAGACCTGGACAGAGAACTCTCAACTGAGGAATCTAAAATGGCTGAAAGGCACTTAAGGAAATGTTCAACATCCTTAGTCATCAGAGAAATGCAAATTAAAACAACTCTGAGATTCCATCTTATACCTGTAAGAATGGCCAAGATCAAAAACACTGATGACAATTTATGCTGGAGAGGTTGTGGGGAAAGGGAAACACTTCTGCATTGCTGGTGGGAATGGAAGCTGGTACAGCCTCTTTGGATGTCAGTGTGGTGATGTCTCAGAAAACTAGGAAATAACCTTCCTCAAGACCCAGTAATACCACTTTTAGGTATATATCCAAAGGATGCTCAATCCTGCCACAAGGACATGTGCTCATCTATGTTCATAGCAGCATTGTTTGTCATAGCCAGACCTGGAAACAACCTAAATGCCCCTCAACCAATGAATGGATAAGGAAAATGTGGTACATTTACACAATGGAGTACTACACAGCAGAAAAAATAGTGACATCTTGAATTTTGCAGGAAAATGGATGGAGCTAGAAAACATTTTGAGTGAGATAACCCAGACACAGAAAGACAATTATCACATGTACTCACTCATAGGTGGTTTTTAAACATAAAGCAAAGAAAACCAGTCTACAATCACAACCCCAAAGAACTTAGACAACAATGAGGACACTAAGAGAGACAAACATAGATCTAATCTACATGGGAAGTAGAAAAAGACAGGATCTCCTAAGTAAACTGGGAACACGGGGACCTTGGGGGAGGGCTGAAGGGGAGGAGAGAGGCTGGGAGGGGAGCAGAGAAAAATGTAGAGTTCAATAAAAATCAGTAAACTAAGAAAGATAAAAAAAAGTGCTTGAAGAAGGAGGAAATGGAAACCAGTGGGAAGAATAATGGTGTGCATAAGTGTAGAGTTGGCAGTACTGCTTTCCTTTTGCTATCTAGATAAGCTATGCTCTCTCCAACAAAATTGGATGAAAATATGACGAGAAATAAAAGAACTTCAAGTTCGTACAGGCTATGATTAATGGAAAGTTAAAAACATAGCTGAAGTTACCCACTCTCGTTTGGAAATAGCAGACACGCATGTAGTGGTATTAAGGAGTATCAGCAAGTGATTATGCCATTTGATCACTTAACTTGTTTTTTTAAAGTACTTTTAAGTGAGAATAATGAAAAGGAAACATACAATGAGGCTATGATTCATAAGAACTGTACTAACACATATTTGGTTTCTCAGAGATGTCCGAATACAGTAATAGATGAAGAAGAGTTCCAATGATTTATGGTCCCACTGGGAACATTGCTGGTGTGAACCATTATACACATGCCATGATTCACTAGTTGGGGGCTTCCAGGGAAAATATAATAAGGGCTATGGGGTCTGAGAGAATGATATTCTATCTTTCTGAATCTCAGGGTTTTTTTTTTCTCATCATTTTATAAATCCTAACTAGAACCTGGGATGAGACTCAGTAGGTATAGAGCTTGCTGTACAAGTATAGAAATCTGAGGTTTGAATCTTCAAGACCCACATAAAAACAAGAAATCAGGGTAATATATTTAACGCCAGAATTGGAGATTAGAGAAAGTTGATTCATGGGGGCCTCACCAGCTTAGTCAGTAAGTAGGTTTCTCAATTCAATAAGGGAACCTGTCTAAAAACCAAATATCAAGAACAAGTGACGAAGATAACCTATATACCTATATAACTCTCTAGCCACAACACAAGTACAAATGGGAGAGGGAGACAGAGAGAAACGGAGAGGGGGAGAAAGAGAGAAAGACAGAGACAGACTCTTTCATGACTACATGACTACAAGAGTAGTAAGATTGGCTTTTTCCCCCATGTCGCATAAAGCAGCTCTGTGTGATACTACAGACTCATAAATAGAACATAAATACAATGTATGCACTGAGTTTCATAAATCACACAATGCACATTGTTTTACATCTCCACCTACCTGAAGTTGTGATGGAGCTAATATATTAGGAATCATTAATTATGGTAGATTTCCTCTAAACTTGATATTAAGGCCTTGGGGATAGAGGTGGCAGCGTAAGCTCACTGTGTGTGGTATAATCAAATTGTGCTCATCTTACAAATGAAGCACACAAAGATGGGAGATGAGAACCACAACTCCAAAGTCGAGGGTCCCAATGCCAGCTTTTATGGATCATCAGCACCATAGAAAAATATTAATAAAAATAATAATGTTGTTACTTTCTCAGTACTAGCCAAGAAGTAAAAGTATCTTTTGAGCTGAAGACATGAAGAAATAACTCAATGTACTAGGAATTTCTGCAAGACCTAGACACTAAACACTTTGCACAATGTGATATTCTGAGTAACTAACATGATATCCTACAGATAGCACTATTATAAAAGGATTTACAAAAGAATATACAAGAAAGAAGGCAAAACAGCAGGCAGTAGCAATATACAATGGTGCAATTGGTTCCATAATCATCCAACATCTTGGGCTAACATGAAGCTTTCAAGGCTGTTGACTAACCAAATGAATCTCAGAAGCCAGAAACCAAGAACCTGGACTTCAAACATTCCAGATGATTCTCATAACCATTATTAAAATTTGAAAACCAGAGCACATTAGCAAAAGGCACTACACTGTACACAAGAAAGGTGTAAATATCACAAATAAAAATAGAAACATAAGCAACCAGGGAAATGGAAAAGAAATAAAACATAGGTAGTGGGGAGGGGAGGACAAACACAGAAAGTTAGCTATAAACTATGTAAATGTAAAAAGCATTTAAATATAAATGCCCAAACATTAAAGAATCAAAAACTCTGAAGAGCCCTGGGATGAAGGATAATTTCATCACTATGCAAGAATCCAGGGTACCATATGAGACATCATTAGGATAATTAAATAATTAACACATGTAGGATTAAATTCCTCTTGGGGCAAATGATAATGAACAAGAAACACCTAATGTAGTTTCACAAATGACTCTTCAAATATCGCAGACAAAGAGACCTGAACTAAATAAGAGAAAAGTGAAAAAGTATCTTCTCACAGTCAGCTATAACTTAGAGAAAAGAGTCAGAGGTAGCAAATTAATTCATGCTACTCAAGTAAGGCAGACATGAGGAGACAAGCTTTTAAAATTATCAAGGAGTGGAGGGAAGACTAGGAAAAGAAAAATGCTGCTAAAAACAGAGTAGGGCACAGAATTAATGAAGACTAAACTAGCTCAGAAACTAATTCTTTTTAATTTGTCTTTGACAAGAAAAATGAAGAAGACATATTTGTATAATTAGAGAGAATGAAGACTTTGCAAAAATAGCGACTGACAAAAAGCAGATGTGGAACACTTGACAAAACTGAACTCACACCAATCAGTAGGCCTGGCTGGGAAGCTCAGCCTCTCAAGAGAATTCAACTCACACACTTATGGGCTCATTTAAACTCATTATGGAAATATAACAGGAAATGGGAAAACAGAAAATCTGAGAAGAGGGAAAAATAATGAAAGAGTCTATCAGTCTTAGCATGGCTAAAAGAGAATTTAGTAGTGGATTTTAGTAGTGAAATCAGTGACACTCTCACCCAGATTGTGAGTTCCATGAGCCTAGAAGCAAGCTTCTTATACTCTTCAGCAGAGCCGGAGCAAGCAATATTTGCTCCCAGAGGAAATATGAGAAAACACTATGAGCTGCAACGGGAATGCTACCAAATCTCTCCATGTCCTCTCCGCAGAAAGAAAAATGCACCACATGGCAATTTTTTTTCTTTCCTAATAACATAATGGCAAAGGACAAAGTACATATACATCTGATAATTTAAAAATAAATTAAAACAAAAACTTCAAGAACAAAGAATATTTGAGATACTTTTTTAAGATTCCAAAAAGGTACAATACACAATCCATAATATAAATATGAAAAAATCTTTTTAGGATTTTGTTTTGAAATAAATTACTGAGTATTTAGAGAACATGCAAAGTTAAAGACATAGACATAATTCTAAAAGGCACCTTTACCATGAAGATTATTTGGCTGAATAAAGTAATAAGGCATCTCACATTCAAACACAATCCATTTACAGTCAAAACACTCAAATATTTGTTATTAATTCATCCCCAATATATAAATAGTGTGAACAGACAAATTTATATTGAGGCCTATGATGCCAGGAGGCTGATATCACGTTAGGGGGGAAAAGAGCATAAGCAGTTCTGAAGTAATAAAAACATACTCTAAAACAATTACACGTTGCATTTTCTACATGAAAATTTTCAATATGTGAAGGGAATTTCATTTTTTAACAGATCATAGTATGTTTCACTATATAATGCATAGTATGCATTAATAAGCACATACCAAACAAACCAAACTAAAAGCCATATACATATGCATGACTCATATAAAGGAAGGGGATAGGACATCTATAACATCATTTGTATAAATAATAACAGCTTGGGCCTAAAAAAACACATCTTGAATCATATTCCAGAATCTTCTCATTAAGAGGCCAAGGCTCAGGGGGATAAATGGTTGATGACAGATACCAGATAAAAAATAAGTACAATGAAGGTCTAAGACATGGTAAAATTGACATCCCCAGTCAATTTGTACAGATGCTGGGGACGAGGCGCAAACCTCTTTTAAAAATAACCCAGATGCCTACTGCAGTGGTATATACCCATAATCCCAGTATCTGAGAGGTTAGGACGGGGAAATTACAAGCAGGGCCCGCTATGCACTGTAATGACACCCTATCTTGAAGAAATAAGAATAAACACAATGAGTGACACAAGAATAGCAATCTCTTGAATCACTTCCCTGGGTTAATTCTACCGGCTAAATGCAATAATAATTAATAACAATGATCACTACTAAGGTAATTCTTATGTTCCATAATATCTAACATGGGTAGTAAAAGATCAATAAAAAATTATTCGATGTAAGAATAAAGAACGGAGCCAGGCGGTGGTGGCGCACGTCTTTAATCCCAGCACTCGGGAGGCAGAGGCAGGCGGATCTCTGTGAGTTCGAGACCAGCCTGGTCTACAAGAGCTAGTTCCAGGACAGGCTCCAAAACGACAGAGAAACCCTGTCTCGAAAAACCAAAAAAAAAAAAAAAAAAAAGAAGAAGAAGAAGAATAAAGAACGGGGGTGGGCGACACATGCTTCAGTGTTAAACGCATCACTGTTCAGTGAGGGTTAAACCTTTCAACTTGGTACAATGTAGAATTGTCTAGGAGAAAAGCTTCAACTGCTTGTGAAGGACTATCTAGAGTAGAGGAATTGGGAATACCACCCTACTATGGACGGTACCATTCCATAAGCTAGAGTCCCAAACTCAGCACCAGCATTCATCTCCCTTTGCTTCCTGACTATGGATGTAATTAGGAACCGCTGTCTCAAGCTCCTGCTGCCACAATGAACTGTACCCTCACCTATGAGTCAAAATAAGCCCTTTCCCCTTAATTTGGATTTCTTAGGATATTTAATCACTGCAACAGGAAAATTAAAAATACGCTCATTTACTTATCCACTCAACAAAAATGAGATGGCATTATAAAGGGAGTACAGTAACTATATGTGTAACCCAGACAGTTCTGGAAATTAATAAGATGATGGAGTATTGTTTCCTAGAAATGAATGTCCATTGAACATCCAAGATTTAACTAATTCAAATACAGGCAGAAAGGACTAAAATACAGGACCTTATAATAAAGGTTTTTAAATGAGTTCTCCTGATGCTAGGTAATAATTTATCTAGGACCCTAGATCATTCAGAATAATAGGAATCAAAGAACATACTGAGGGCAAATTTAAATATGGTCTATAGTCCATAGAGAGCAACTTATGTATTTGATACTATGGAATGTTTTCTGATCATGTAGGGTTAAAGCCAGCCCCTTTAGGGGGCGGGTTTGCCTCGGACGAATGTTGACTGATAAATTGGGCTCGCAGAGCCTGCGCGCCCCTTTTTCCTGCCTCCTGTAAAACGGCTACAGACGGCAACCTCGGTTCTGTAAGTTTATTTAAACATTAAAGCTGTATATATTCTTTAATATCTGCATTGCATTTATTTAAGCTGATACATGATCACATCTTCACTCGGTGCTAAACACCTTCATTCTCTATCTTTGCAATCTGCATCCCAGTAGTTGAGCAATTTAAACACTTGAAAAACTCCTCTAAGATAAACATAAGGAGTTAGATAGAATGGTCAACAGCCAAACAGCATAGGAGGAAAAACACAGACAGATGGCATGAGAAGCAGACCGAATCAGATAAAAAGAAATGAAAGACTGGGGGTAGTTCTGAGTAAGGGAAACTATGCAAGTTTCCATGAATGAAGAGGAGCCTCTGACCAACTATAAAACAACTCACAAAGAAAATGTGGATAAACTTCAACAGAAGCATAACTACCAAGTTTAAGATAATACACATCAATCATTAAAAAGGTTTCTGGGGTGGGGTGGGATGGGGGTAAGGGGAAATGGGGAGAGAAAAGTGAGAAGGGGAGGATGGGGGGAATTTAGGGGAATGGGATGGTTGGGATAAAGGAAGGGTGAATATGGGAGCAGGGAGTATATATCCTAATTAAGAGAGCCATCTTAGGGTTGGCAAGAGACTTGAACCTAGAGGGGCTCCCAGGTGTCCAGGGAGATGTCCCCAGTTAGTTCCTTGGGGAGCTGAAGAGAGGGAAGCTGAAATTGCCCTATCCTATAGTCATACTGATGAATATCTTGCATATCACCAAAGAACCTTCATCTGGCATGGTTGGAGATAGAGACAGAGACCCACATTGAAGCACCGGACTGAGCTCCCAAGGCCCAAAGAGGAGCAGAAGGAGGGAGAACATGAGCAAGAAAGTCAGGACCGTGAGGGGTACACCCACCCACTGAGAGAGTGAGGCTGATCTATTGGGAGCTCACCAAGGCCAGCTGGACTGGGACTGAAAAAGCATGGGATAAAAACGGACTATCTGAACATGGCAGACAATGAGGTATGCTGAGAAGCCAAGGACAATGGCATTGGATTTTCTTTTTCTTTTTTTTTCTTTTTTTTTTAATCTA